>NC_069074.1:43025642-43332190 GCF_025698485.1 Gossypium arboreum | reverse complement strand
GGCTTCAAGTAGATGGGTTTCTCTGTATGTTGCACGACTCGGGCCAATTCAAGCGAGTCAAATGAGCCTCATTTAATTAGTTGACCTTCATAGGATGTTCTGTGTGCAATGGTCACGGACTTTGATCCACAACCTGTGACATTCTCTCCCACCCATTCCTTTGTCGCGTCTTCGGAATGGCACTGGTTTGACTCATCTCGAAACGATATTGATGCCTCAGTTGATTCCTAACTAGTCTCTCTGTCAGGTTGTTCTGCTCCTTGGAACATTTGCCTAAGCTTATGTATCTGTTGTCACCTAACTCGAACTATATTTCTCACTTATACACCTCAATCGTAAGAGGCTACTACTCTTACTTGCCCCCATTATGACTTGACTCGATCAGGATCCTCTTAATCCACATGAAAAGACTTTGGCCCACTCACATTGAACACCGGGTTAACCTAAAGTATTATCGCTAACTTTGGTTTGTAAGCCCCTTGGCTTACCCTCATCATAACTTTGAAAGGACCCTTGTGTCTTTGCCAAACTAACAGTAAGTCATAATGTAAAACACTAGATATGTGTTTGAGATGTACCTTGCTCGTAGCATTTACTCTATCCCACTGTCTAGTTTGCATCACCACATTTCCCCCAAAGTTTGACGCACAACCCACCTCTTGTATGTAACACCCCAAACCCGGCCTAGACGCTATGGCCGAATTTGGCGGTGTCACATTGAAGTTTTTTTCGAATCCGTGATTTTATAGAAAAACCCTTCTTACTATTTAAAACTTGTGTAAAGTCTCAGTTTGTGTTCGTTTAATTTCAAAACGTGGTTCATTGGAAAGTTATTCACTTGTAAACGTTATTACCTTTAAAACCTTATTTGTTGCGGAAGCTTAATTTAAAACAGTTGCGGAAACGTGATATTTTGAAAAACTGTTGTTGTTTTGGAAAAATCGTGTTCTATTTTAGCAGTTACAAAACAATATATAAAATTCCAAATTTAAAATCCAGAAATTGTAAAGGCCTTATTACAACCTAAAATATAAAATTAAAATAAAAAGAATACAGTAGAGCATCAGCAGTCGTGTGGCCACCTCCGAGTTCTTTGTGGCTCCAAATCGCCTATGGCTGGGGATTACCTGTGCAGTTAGATAGAAGAGTGAGTTTGCGAAAAATCAGTGTGTAATCCCTTATAATATGGACAGTCAAACATACAATATGCGAAAACAGGTTAGGCCTGATCCCATCAGAAAAACAGTATCAGGTGGCCTTAGCCCATTAACAGAATCAGGTGGGCCTAAGCCCAATACAGAATTAGTATCAGATGCAGATATGCAGATAGATATCCATCCCAGTCCAACCAATACACCACCCGTACCAACCAACACACCATGTGGGGATAAAATCGACCCACCCGGCCAACATACAAAGCTTAACACCAGTTGCGACACTGAGTCAACAGAACGGCTTAGCGCCATAGACAGAATGGCTAAAAGCCATAAATATCGCAGCAACGCCGCCGATTAATGTAACGGCTAAAAGCCATAGCGAGAAAAGCGATAAGCCTTAAATGTAATGACTACAAGCCATACACTTCCTCTGTCAATATTGACCTAACCTTATGCAGGATGACATATCATAGTAACATACGTGAATGCAGGATGTCATGCTCGGTATCAATCATATAACTTTCATACATACATCATTCAACGTACCACTAAGGGTGTAACCGTCATTTAGTTAGTTAGGGGTAAAACGATAATTTTACCCCTTAGGGGTATTTTGGTCATTTTACCAATATTAGGGTCTCAGGATAGATAACGACCTTTTCGAAGGTCTACAGTTGTCTCGAACGACTCAGATGACCTAAATGGTCACATCAGCGTAAATGGCTTTAGGCTCACTACTCAGCCCAAGGGGCCAGCACACTCGTATGGCCCATCTAGCCCAAAAAAATCACGGCCATGTGATTCACAAGGCCCAGTTCAATATTTGCCCCTTATTAAGTGTTTCATCCATGTGGGCCCATGAGCTCATTGGCCCACACAGACCATTTCTGCCCAAGACCATGAGGACGCTCGCGGTGGCCTCTACAATCTCATGCTTATATCTCACAGGCTCAGTTCGCCCACGTGCATTCGCACGCTCATAAGGCCTCAAATGTCGAGCTTTCAGCATTTTAGTTTGTTGGATTTTTTCGATTCACAGTTGAACAGGGGTGTGAATACACACCTTCTCGGCCCTTCGAAAGTAAAGGATTTCGATGTACAGTTACACACCTTTTTCAGAATAGCGCAGAAACCCCCGAATGTCAAACCCGAGCCTTGCTTGATCGGATGCCCTTAGCCTTCTTAGACTACTAACAGAATCGATCACCCGATTAATCGTATATCTGCCTGGCCACGGATTCTTAGATTGCGAGATAAGAAAAAGATTGGCTACGACTGCAATCTTTGACAAACCCCGTCATCTCTTGTAATGGTTGAAAGTCTAGGTGACCTTCAAACCGCGACTGACCACAGCGAAAAAAGAACAAGATTGCTATCTAGTTGAATGCTATGAGCCGAAGCGAAACAGAAAGAGAAATAGAGATTTGGCTTAGTATCAAAAGAATATGGTATTGCGAGAGAGAAGTTAGGTTATGAAGAAAAACCAAAACAAATAGTAAGAAGAAAAAGAACTATTCGACCCTACAGAAACCAAGAAGAAAAACAACAACATAAGATTGGAGAGGGGTTGAATTGGGTCGAGAGAGAATAGAAGCATAGAGATGTTAAGTTCGACCAAAGAAGAATGAGAGAAAAAGACTTAAAAAAGAAATAATTAGAATTAAGCACTTGATGTCTTGTGTTTCCAGCAGAGTGACCAAAAGCCAAACGAGCAATAATGTAGAAAGAAAGAAGGACCTGAATGGTAAAAAATGTGCTAAAATAAGAAAACAAAACCTAAAAATACCAGAAGAAGTTGGCACCTACTGTAATATCCTCATTTTGGGCCTAGTCGAAATAGTGGTTTCGTGACCACAAAATCCGAGATATAAATAATTATTTTATGATTATTTTAAGGTCTATGATATGATTGCATGATTGTGTGAAAATTTCGTGAAGAAATTTTATGCATAAAGTGCTTAATTTGAAATTTGGGACTAAATTGAATAAATTGCAAAACTTGTGTTCTAGAAGTATTTTGCATAAAATTGAATTAGATTATTAATTAGAGGTCCTTAAAGAGTAATTTTACCAATTTCTAAGTCTATGGACAAAAATTGGACATGGATGGAATTTTGGAAAGTTTAGTAGTAAGGGCATTTTGGTCATTTAGGGTAAAATGAATTAAAATACAAAATTAAAAGCTAATTTTGCTCATCTTCAACCCCATGGCCGAATATAGCAAGGAGAAACCATGGCTAGGGTTTTCAAGCTTCCAAGCTCGATTGTAAGTCCGTTCTAGCCTCGTTTTAATGATTTTTACGTTTTGGAGTCCGTAGCTCGATTTAGCTTATGCTAGCAATAATTTAACCTAGGGTTTATATTTGGAAAAATACCCATAGGTGAAATTTGTGTATTTTGGTGTTTTATGATAGAATATGAAGTTTTAAATTATGTTAGGCGACTTGTGCTACTCGGTTTTAAGTGAAAAGCGAGCAAAAGGGCTTAATCGGTAAAAATACCTAATAGTCATAAGTACATGTTAGAGTGAGAATTTGATGTTGCCATAGAAGGGAAAAATGATCAGCATGTCATAAAACATAAGAAAATAGGCTGAATTTTAATTTACGAGCTTTGGGGCAAAAGTGTAAATATGCAAAAGTTTAGGGGCAAAATTGTAATTTTTCCAAAATATGATTTTGGGTCAATTTGAATAATGTGAGTCCTAATTAGACTATATTTTAAATGATAGAGCAAGGAAAACTGAAATTCGGGCTAAAATGGGGAAAATACCAAGTGGTGGACGAAATGGTAAAAATAGCCATTTTCGCATACGAGGTAAGTTCATGTGTAAATAATGTAGCATAATGGTTATTTTTAAGTTATTGATGTTAATTATATGTTATGCTGAATTTTATTATGAAATGTATGCTTTGTGGTTAATTTCAAATAATATGCAAATTATGCGAACTACTTGTTAAATATAATTGTTACCGAGTATTGATTTCGGCATTCTACGGAAGACGGCAAGGATAAGTGTTCGAGGAAAAAGCCCGTTTGAACCTTAGGAATAGATGATGATACAAGTGACATGTCACTAGGATGGTTGAGCATCCGAACTCGTTGAGTTGAGTCCGAGTTCACTTATGGATGCGAGCGTCCGAACTCGTTGAGTTGAGTCCGAGTTCGTGAGATGTAACTAGGCATCCGAACTCGTTGAGTTGAGTCCGAGTTCACCTATGGATGCGAACGCCCGAGCTCGTTGAGTTGAGTCCGAGTTCACTTATGGGCGGGTTACATGGTAGCTTGGCTACATATGTGGCACTTATGTGCAAACTTTCCATGTATCCGAATTATATTCGATGTGTTCAACGGGTAAAGTTCTACTCAAATGGAGGAATACTCAAGATGAAAGGGACGTATTGGTAAGTGTTGTGAAATGGATACTTTGAACAGGTATGTACTTAACCTCGGGTTGAAAACTCGATATAACGACAATATGGTAAGATGATAAATGAAAAGGTGATATGAATGTCTTGGTGATGATTATGCAAATGATGTTTTATGTTTGCTTATATGGTTATGTTACTTGCTATTTGCATGTGAGCTTACTAAGCATTTATGCTTACTCCTCCTTTTCATTCCTTGTAGTGTTGACAAGCCAGCTCGAAATCGGAAACGGTCGGAGGCACGCTCACACTATCCGTATACCATCTTGGCATAATGGCTTGTATATTTTGAGTATGGCATGTATAGCATTATAATCATTTTGTATATATGGTCTTATGATATGGTTATTGAGTGGTATGGAAATAGAAATGCTTGGTAATGATTAGCCATTGGAATGGCTAATCATGATCATATTTGGTATTATGTATGTCAAATTGCTAGCTAATCCATGGAAACCATGAAATAGGTAAAATTTACCATAAAATAGATTCAGACAACAGAAGTGACGTGAGTTTGAAAAATCACTAAAAATAGTAGAAATGGAATTAAATAATGAATAAGTTATGGAATCGAATTTTGATGAGTCTATTTTCATATGGAATAAGAAAAACAGGTATATGAGCTATATTTTATGAGATGTTTAAATTTTTGTGAAACAGGGCCAGAGCGATTTCTGGATCCCCTGTTCTGACTTTGGAAATTCACCATAAATTTTACAAAGATAATTAGAAGTCACACTTTATATGTACAGATTCCTTATTAAGTCTAGTTTTATTAGAGACAAATGGCATAGTCATTGAAGCTCTGTACAGGGAGATATCTGATTCGTAATACACAGAGGTCAGAGTAGTTGAACCCTGAAACAGGGAGACTTTAACTAATAAACTGTACTAATTGGCCCAACCAAAATTCTAGAAAAAATTAGTAGATATATATATGAGTCTAGTTTCAGGAAAAATTTACGGAATTTGATTTCGAGTTTCGTAACTCGAGATATGATTTTTAAAGCGACTATGATGCAGTTAGCCAGCTTGTCTGGAAATTTTTAAAATGAATTGTATGAGCTGTTTAATTAATGAATTAAGTCCGTTAACACCTTGTGTTCGACTCCGGAAACGGTCTCGGGTACGGGGTGTTACACCTACTCACTCTCATATTGCCAAAGTGCACCAAATGGGCCCCCCTAGTCGAATTTGCACATAGAAGTTGCACAATTCGGCTACAACACTCCTCTCCTCCAAATCCCTTGAAAATATTCTCAAATCTCTCCCCTTATCCCTTCTTGATATCCTCCATAACAACCTCTAAGACTTATTCAAACTTTCACCCAGCAGAGTTCGAAACCACCTCAAACTCTTGCCGTCTCATGCTAGGAAAATAAATATCCTTTTTGCTAGCAATGGGATTCGAACCCAAGCCCCCCTTAATAGCTTAACACGCCACTTGCCTCCCTGCCACAAGCTATTTTGTGTCACAATTTATCTTCAATCAATTATAAGGTCTATAGGCCAAAGTCCAGGTTCCTTTAAAAGAAAAACAAAAATAAATTGCAAGAGCCAAGACTTGAACCCAAACTTCCTTACAACCTTAATGACGCCCCAAGCACTAGACCACATGCTCCCTTGTGTCATTTTTTTAACACAATAATTTTTTTAACATCCAGGGTTTTATTCATTTAAAACCAAAATTTTTACTAAGGCCCAGGTTTAAACCCAGGACTTTTTCATCTCCTTTTAGGACCTTTAACCACTTGAGCAGACATTTAATTGTGTCATTTCCTAGCTCACATAAACTTTTATGCACAGTTTCCTAATCGTTCCCTTACTCAAGGCCCAGTACTTCTAGGCCCAAATTCTGGGGCGTTACAATTCTACACCCATAAAGAAATTTTGATCAACACAATCGCTTAACTTAACCTATACCACCACTCTCCTTTTGCGCACTCTAGTACCCAACTATGAATATAACACATTCTAGATAAAGTACGTACCAATATTTGCATCTGGAGTGTCTCCGCCCTCTCGGCAATGTGCTGCATAGGCCAAAGCTGGTTGTCTCGCCTCAGCCTGACCAGCACCTCTGCCTGGTGCTCGTGGCCCAAACTGTTTCCACCCTAGCTTGACCACAGCCTCTTGGCGACTGCTGACCACCTCTCGTTGGCTGAGCAACACCCTGCCCTACAGCTTGTATCTGTTCAGGCCTCTGTGTACAATCCTTTACAAAGTGCCCCACTGATCCACACCTAAAGCACGCCCTATTTTTTTTCCGACACTCACCCCGATGATAACTCCCACAACCCACACAAGGCTGTAATCCAGTAATAGCAACAGGGGCCCTAACCTGAACTGGCCCTTCTATTCTGGCATTTTTCTTAGGCTTCCGATTAGAATTGGAGGTCTCCAAAACCTTCTTATCTCTGCTCCTTTCTTTTTCCTGATTCTGACGCTCGGCGCACTTTACCTCTTTAGCAATCTTAGCTTTCTCTACTAACGTGGCAAAGTCCCGCTGCCTCCATGGAGCTATCAACACTCGGAGGCTGTTCCTGAGGCCGTCTTCAAACCAAACACAATACTCATATTTCATTGCTATTATTTCTCGGGCGTACCGGCTAAGTCGCAAAAATTTTGCCTCGTACTTGGCCATAGATCTGTCAGCTTGAACCAAATTCAGAAATTCCTTTCTACAAGCGTCCACATATGATGTGATTCGGCTTGGGTGATTGAGTCGAGTTCACGTAGTTGCCCGATCGTAGACGAGAAGAGTTATTCGTGCCTCGGTCTTGGAAGTAGAAGTGAATGGATAGGTTTGATTAAGCAGAAGGGTTTCAAATAAGTGTAGGAATAGTGATAGGTTCGGCTAAGGGAAACAAAGATGGATGTTGGATAGGTGGTTCGGTTTTGGTGATAAAAAGAAATAAATTCAAAAGATGGGAATGGTTTAACGAACTTAACGTCAGGAATGATTCAACACTAAAAAGTGTCACCTCGTTTCCTATATTGTTAAGGTGAATAGATGGAATAGAAGATAGGTGAACGCCACACCAAGAATGGTGATAAGTTCAAACAAGGTCGATAGACGCCACTAGCACAAACTAGATAAGTCTTCGAAACTTGTATGAGATATGAGAGGAAGCAACCTCACAAGAACAATGTTCATTCAATAATTTGGAAAAACTCCCTCATACATGAAATAAGTAAACTATTTATAAGCCTAAGATGCCTATTGATATTCGACATCTATGATGTTCACACTAACTTAAATTCTATTCACATTTGTATTTAACATGTTTACACAAAAGTATTAAAATTCGATTCATGCTTGGAGATGGTGCATGAATTGGCCGAACCATCATGTTGCTTCACTTGATGCATTCATGCATACTTAGCCTTGAAGAATAGCCTTAATACCATGAATGTGCAGCCCTTTAATACTCCTACATCTCCCTTGGTCGAATGAGGCTTTAATGTACCTTGAATACTTGAATGGACATCTTGGATATGCATGGAACATGCATAAAACGTCCCCATGTATGTTCATCCTTAATTACGGTCCATGAATCTTCAAATACATGTACATAAAATAGCCGCCACTTGCATGAACGTCCCCAATACATGAATTCCTTCAAATGCCATCCATTAAACATTAGTTGTGCATGCATCCTTCCATACGATGTATTAAGCCATGCATGTACTGGCATTAATGGCTCATTCATGCATTTGGTCACCTTGAGGAACTTAACTCTTGGCTAAAAGGTTGCTTAGGGATCACCAATAGCTAGCCCACCATGCATAAATTCACTCATGCATGAACTCTTATATTCCATGTACCTAGCCGTGCATGGATCTCATTAAATGTACTCAATACATTCGGTTGAACCTACAAGAAACATTAACACATTAAATCCCAATGTATATTCAGCTGAACATGTTAAGAGCATGAACTAAGCATCATAAACATCATGCTAAGCTAAACTAAACACATTAATTAAAGACTAGCTAGTAGCATTAAGTTCGGCTAGCTCAAATTAAGTGAAAACATTTAATGAACTTATTTGAGCTAGGATTTTCGTTAATGAGCTGTAGAAAACTAATTAGTATAAAAATAAAACTTAGTTTAATTTATTGAAATAAAGAACGAGCTGAAAGTAAGCTCGGTTGAGCTCAAACGAGCTGAAACGAGCTCAAATGAGTTGAGTTGAGCTGGACGGAGCTCGAGGAGCTGGAAATGAGCTAGGATAAGCTTGCCAACAATGCACGGGTTCTTTGGATAGTTGCTTCAAGCTGATTTTGTGAGCATTGGCCCTTGTTTCGAAGCAAGGTTTTGCATTAGAAGCTAAAACAACTTCTAGGAAATGTTTAGCATGAGCTCGAGTTATGGGTCATTTAGGCAGCTTGATTGAATCTTGGTTCGCACTTGTGGGAGCCCCGGGCATGCATACATCAACATAGCTGGCACCCACATACTTTCCCTAAAATGTGGACTTGAAGAACTCCTAGGTCAATCGATTAGACAAGGTACCCTCTTTTACCGTATGCCACCACTGGTAAGCTTCATCCCTCAGCAAGGACACGACACCCTTCAACTTTTGTTCCGGCGTGCAGTCGAGGTCGTCCAAAATTCTTTCGGTGGCTTCCAACCAGTATTCTGTGACACTAGGGGTCACTCCAGAAACTCCCCTAAAGATCTCTGCTCCATTTGACCAGAGTCGTTCTGTAATCAACCTAGGCTCCCAGTAACAGTACTAGACCTAGCAGTTCCAGCAACCCTTTCCAAAATATGAAGCATCGCCTGGGACAGTGTATCATCCCCAGCAGCTCGGTCAAACGACCCTGTCTCAACCACCAGTGATGCCGGTGCTTCTCTCGCCTCAATGTCTAGCGTATGCCCTGATACTGATGATTCAGCTCTAGCACCTCCACGGCCTCTGCCACGGCCTCTTGCACCTCTTCTAGTGCTCATTTTCACTATACGTATTATCTGGATTAAATATTTTATGCAAATTAGTTATAATTTCAGTAATTTAAGTAGATGTTTATTGACAAGCAGAGATTTAGAGTTTGTTTTCGCGTTCGCAAGCTCACTACAGTTTCCAGTCTTCTATAGTCTTGGTTTTTCCTACGGTCTCAGTTTACTCTAACTATAGAGTTTCAGTTATAACACTACTATCTATAGTAGTTTCTCAGTATCACATTTTAATCTATAACAATAGATAATGTCATAGAACTTACAAATTTGGTACCGGAGACTCGGTGTGCCATACTTTTCGGAACCATACCTGAAAACACTTTACATTTTTGAAAACAACCTCATGAAATACAAAATTTTGAAAACCCATTCCACAGCCGAGTTTTGTAACTTGACTCTGATACCACTAAATGTAACACCCCAAACCCGACCTAGATGTTATGGCCGAATCTGGCAGTGTCACATTAAAGTGTTTTTCGAATCTGTGATTTCATAGAAATACCCTTCTTACTATTTAAAACTTGTGTAAAGTCTCAGTTTGTGTTCGTTTAATTTCAAAACGTGGTTCATTGGAAAGTTATTCACTTGTAAAACGTTATTACCTTTAAAACCTTATTTATTGAGGAAGCTTAATTTAAAACAGTTGCAGAAACGTGATATTTTGAAAAACAGTTATTTGTTTTGGAAAAACCGTGTTCTATTCTAGCAGTTATAAAACAATATATAAAATTCCAAATTTAAAATCCAGAAATATTAAAGGCCTTATTACAACCCAAAATATAAAATTCAAATAAAAAGACTATAGTAGAACATCAACGATCGTATGGCCACCTCCGAGTTCCTCGTAGTTCTAAATCTCCTATGGCTGGGGATTACTTGTGCAATTAGACAAAAGGGTGAGTTTGCAAAAACTCAGTGTGTAATCCCTTATAATACGAACAGTCAAACATACAATATGCAGAAACAGACTGGGCCTGAACCTATCACAGAAACAATATCAGGTGGCCTTAGCCCATTAACAGAATCAAATGGGCCTAAGCCCAATACAGAATCAGTATCAGATGCAGATATGCAGATAAATATCCATCCCAGTCCAACCAATACACCACCTATACCAACCAACACACCATGTGGGGATAAAATCGACACATCTGGCCAACACATAAAGCTTAGCACCGGTTACGGCACTAAGTCAACAGAACTGCTCAGCGCCGTAGACAGAATGGCTAAAAGCTGTAAATATTGCAGCAACACTGCTAGTTAACAGAACGACTAAAAGCCATAAGCAGAAAGGCAGTAAGCCTTGAACAGAACGGCTACAAGCCATACACTTCCTCTGTCAATATTAACCCAACCCCATGTAGGAAGGCATATCATAGTAACATACGTGAATGCAGGATGTCATGCTCGGTATCAATCATATAACTTTCATACATACATCCATTAACCTACCACAAGGGTTTAATTATCATTTCGTCAGTTAGAGGTAAAACGATAATTTTACCCCTAGGGGTATTGTTGTTATTTTACCAATATTAGGGTCTCAGTATAGATAATAACCCTTCCGAAGGTCTACAGTCGTCTCGAACAACTCTGATGACCTAAATGGCCACATTAACGTAAATGGGCTTAGGCTCACTACTAGGCCCAAGTGGGCCAGCACGCTCGTGTGGCCCATCTAGCCTAAAAACAATCACGGTCATGTGATTTACAAGGCCCAGTTCAGTATTTGTCCCTTATTAAGTGTTTCATCCATGTTGGCCCACGAGCTCTTTGGCCCACACGGCCCATTTCTGCCCAAGACCATGAGGACGCTCACGGTGGCCTCTACAGTCTCATGCCTGTGTCTCATAGGCTCGGTTCGCCAACGTGTGTTCGTACGCTCGTAAGGCCTCGAATGCCAAGGTTTTGGTATTTCGATTTTTTAAATTTTATTGATTCACAGTTAAACAGTGGTGTGAATACACACCTTCTCGGCCCTTCGAAAGTAAAGGATTTCGATGTACAATTACACACCTTTTTCAGAATAGCGCAGAAACCTCCGAATGTCAAACCTAAGCCTTGCTTGATCGGATGCCCCTAGCCTTCTTAGACTACTAACAAAATCGATCACCCGATTAATCGTGTATCTGCCTGACCACAGATTCTTAGATTGCGAGATAAGAAAAGGATTGAATACCACTGCGATCATTGACAAACCCCTTCACCCCTTGCAATGATCGAAAGTCTAGGTGACCTCCAAACCGCGACTGACCACAGCAAAAGAAGAACGTGATTGTTATCTAGTTGAAGGCTATGAGCTAAAGGGAAACAGAAAGAGAAATAGAGATTCGGCTTAGTATCAAAAGAATATGGTATTGCGAGAGAGAAGTTCGGTTGTGAAGAAAAACCAAAAGAAATAGTAAGAAGAAGAACTATTCGACCCTAGAGAAACCGAGAAGAAAAACAACAACATAAGATTAGAGAGAGGTTGAATTGGGTCGAGAGAGAATAGAAGCAGAGAGATGTTAAGTTCGACCAAAGAAGAATGAGAGAAAAAGACTTCAAAAAAAAAAGAATTAGGCACTTGATGTCTTGTGTTTCCAACAGAGTGACCAAAAGCCAAACGAACAATAATGTTGAAAGAAAGGAGGACCCGAATGGTAAAAAATGTGCCAAAATAAGAAAACAAAACTTGAAAATACTAGAAGAAGTTGGCACCTACTCACTCTCATATTGCTGAAGTGCACCAAATGGGTTCCCCTAACCAAATTTACCCATAGAAGTTGCACAATTCGGCTACAACACTCCTCTCCTCCAAATCCCTTGAAAATCTCCTCAAATCTCTCCCCTTATTCCTCATTGATATCCTTCATAACAACCTCCAAGACCCATTCAAACTCTCACCCAACAGAGTTCGAAACCACCTAAAACTCTTGCCACCTCATGCTAGCAAAATAAATATCCTTTTTGCTTACAATGGGATTCAAACCCAAGCCCCCCTCAATAGCTTAACATGCCACTTGCCTCCTTTCCATAAGCTTTTTTGTGTCACACTTTATCCTCAATCAATTATAAGGTCTATAGGCCAAAGTCCATGTTCCTTTAAAAGAAAAACCAAAATAAATTGCAAGAGCCAAGACTTGAACCCAGGCTCCCTTACAACCTTAATGACGCCCCAACCACTAGACCACATGCTTCCTTGTGTCATTTTTTTAACACAATAATTTAAAAGGCCTTCATCCAAGCATCTAGGGTTTTATTCACTTAAAACCAAAATTTTTGCTAAAGCCCATGTTTGAACCTAAGACTTTTCCAACTCCTCTCAGGACCCTTAACCACTTGAGCAGATATTTAATTGTGTCATTTCCTAGGTCACATAAACTTTTATGCACAGTTTGCTAACCATTCCCTTCTCAAGGCCTAGTACTTCTAGGCCCAAATTCCGTGCGTTACATTGTAGGTGGTGGCCACATTGATAATTCAACAAGTTTCATATCGGTTTGCTGCCCCTCTAGCATTTCCAAGGGGGTTTCCTTAGTACTTCGATCTACCGAGTCAATATTCCTACCCCTCGAAACATCCTTAGCTAGCTGGATTGCCAACAATACCTTGGTTCCACCCTTCATGTCTCGACTCACCAGTACAATGCATTATTGTTGTTGAATATCCAAGATACAAATGTAGACGGGAAAAGAAATTAACAAAGCATTAATCTTGTCAAGGAAATTTAATTTTTCAGTTCCTTTTAGAACTCCTCCCAAATCTTAATCGTTGTCCCATCTCGTCTATCATTTGTGAACTTATGACGCCACCATAAAAGAACGATATCAATAAAATAGAAAGCAACAATGTTACCTTAGTGGCATTATCCTCGATTCCTATCGCATGGAAGTATCGTTCTTAACCCATATCTGACTCTAGAATAGGGTTACAAGGCATTACTGAATAACACATCCCATTCACATACATTTATACATTCATTATCAAAAACCATTTGTAAACATTCACATTGTCCTTTATAAGGTTCTGCGAGACCTTAACACATGCTTAAGAGTTGTTCAGGACTAAACCGATCATATATAAAAGTTTTTGAGCACTAAGAAAAATTTTATATTCATAAGTCACATGCCCGTGTAAGCAGGCCATGTGCCTCACACGGATACCGGACATGCCTGTGTCCTAGGCCGTGTGAAAACAGAGTATACATACTAACTTGCACCACACGGCCGGAGACACGCCCATGTGCCTTGGCCGTGGGAAAACTAGAGGGATTACTGGCTTGGGTCACACGGCCAACTACACGCCCTTGTGTCTAACCCGTGTACCCTTCGAAATGGCCACACACGCCCATATGCTAAGGCTGTGTGCCTCACATGGTCGTCAGACACACCCGTGTGTCTAAGCAATGCACGAGACTGACTTAAATTTGTAGGGCTACCCCAGGGGACACACAGCCGTGTAACATGACTATGTGTCGCACACGGTTGAGACACACGCCTGTGTCTCTGCCCATGTGGACAAAAATAGACCATTTGTAAAACCAATTTGCCACCCTACTCTCAGGTACACAAAGCAACCAAACTAGCACCATTTCAGTACATCTTTAAGCAGTCAAAAACATGCCAATTCATACTCATGTCATGCCATCTATCATCAACCAATTCAACTACTCAATTCCACATTCAAAACCTATCAAATTATTATACCAAAATTGATCACATTAACATCTATTCCATATCACAAAACACATCATTAAACTATATCAACAACTAATGCCAACATACCAAAATAAGCCAACATAGAAGGCATTATATACATCACATACTTATCACTTGACAACATATAAATCAAGCCAAATTCAATTTCATAAACGACACCATTTACAAGCCACATCTCATGACTAAATTCACAACTCAAAACATACTCAAAATGACACTAGCCTGTACATGCCATATACCATACATACAAGCTTCAAAAGTTCCAACAAGTTGTTTCGATAGTGTGATGATGGTTCCCAATGTATAAGCTAGCTTCAATACTTTATAAAACAAAGACAAATATCACACAGTAAGCTTCATAGCTTAGTAAGTTCATACCAAAAATACTCAACAGTTCATATAATACAAAACATCAATTAATAAACACTTAGTAGTTCTTATATCATCATTCAATTCTAATCCATTACCATTTAACATGTATATACAAATTCATCAAGCTTCATACACATAATATCAACTACGACATAGGTATCGTACATACCTGAACTTTCCTGTATTTATTTATTTCATTCTCACCTCTTTGTTCAATACATTAATTCGTTCGGAAGTCTTTCAATGTTCTAAGAATTCGCACACTTAGTGCATCAGTGATTAGCCGAAGCTATAACAATCTCGCACACTTAGTGCCATCACATTAAATCAAAGCTATCTCGGTATCGCACACTTAGTGCCTCATGTAGCCTAAGCTAATTCAAGTCGCACACTAAGTGCTATTTATAGTCGAAACTATTTTGAAACGCACACTAAGTGCCAAACATAGGTGATTTATCATTTTACGCAATCGTAGTCACATATATACAATTTATGCATTATTAAAGCATTAAAAAAATAATTGTAACATCATTTATCATGTACGAACTTACCTCGTACTCAGAATTGACGAATCGGATCAATTACTCGATAGCCTTCGATTTTCCCCGATCTAAATCCGAGTTATTTCTTTCTTGATATATATGTATTCAAAATTAACCTATTTAATCACCAATTCATTCAATTTAATCCACAAACACATAAATGGGAATTTTGCACATTAGCCCCCTAATTTTTCACATTTCATCAATTTAGTCCTTATTTCAAAACAACTCAAAATACACAAAATTTCAACATACTCATGTTAGAATGAATTTTCCTTTGGTCCCTAGCAGCCCATTAATTCCATTTATTTCACATTTAGATCCCTAAAGTTTCAAATTTCATAATTTAGTCCACAATAAGCATTTTTATAAAAAAATCACTTAATTAAACATGTATATCAAACACCAAGCTTGCATAATTCATCATCAAACTTCATAAAGCTCAAGCATTCATCAATGGAAACTTTGAAAGTCATCAACACTTTCAAAAATTTAAGCATAGGCTAGCTAGAACTTAAAGCAACGATCACAAAAATGTAGAAATCATCAAAAACCGAGCAAAAACCGTACCTTAATCAAGCTATGCAATGGCTGAACCCTAAAAACAACTTCTTGGCTTTCCTTTATTTTTATTTTCGGCTAGGGATAATAAAAGATGATAGAAATTTTGATTTTTTTATTAGCATTAACTTAAAAACCAATTTACCATTTTATCCCTTAATTAAAACATTTTAAATCACATAATTCAAGGCCATTTATGTCCATCTACACTATCAATGGACTAATTACATCATAAGGACCTCTCATTTAATAAGCCATGGAAATTAGACACCTTTATCAAATAGAATGCAACTTTTGCATTTTACGCGATTTAGTCATTTTCTCAAATTAACCACTTAAACGATAAAATTAGCTCACAAAATTTTCAAACATACATACTCACATGCTATAAACACCAAAAATAATATTAAAATAATTTTACGACCTAAAATTTTGGTCTCAAAACCACTATTTTGATTTAGCTAAAACAGGGTTGTTACAATATAAGTCATGCTACCGTATAGTAATAGAGTTAACAGGCATGGAAGTTCATGCGTTATAAAGCAGATTTATCGAAACTTAAAAAATAATATCAGATTCTCCATGAAGTCACATGCATGATTATAGATCAGAATTAGTGCCAATCAATTTAACATATTCGGATATCACATGTTCTTAAACAACAGAGTCACGTAAAGACGTACCAACAAACTTAACAGAATACAGATCCTACCTGGATAATTCACATACATTATACAATAACACATTATGTTCTGACAGATCCTACATACTTAGGTCCAACATAGTAGACATACGTACAGATCCTAAGTTGTTCATCATCAGATCATCAGATATCAAGTCATATAGTCTACTTTAGATCGTAAGGACCCTATAGTAGGCTGCATTCATTTCAAATGACGTTTGTGGCCTGAGAGAAAAAAATTCCAAATATTAGTTCATACGCTTGTATGGCTTCACACGACCTGGAAAGTTGGCCCGTGTGATTCCACACGGTCTGACACACACCTGTGTGTTCCATGCAACCTGACACATGCCTGTATGGTCCTAATTCGAAAATAGTGAGTTACACATCCTGGACATGCACCCGTGTCATAGGCCAATGTGAACATTGCACATCTCATAATCCACACACGGTCTGGGCACATGCCCATGTGGCTCCAATTTTTGTGAACAGTAAGTTACACGGCTTGTCACATAGCTGTGTGGCTCACACAACCTACTACAAGGCCCAGCACACGGTTGTGTGGCATCGACAGTCCTATTTTCTGACGAATAAAATTTAAAGAAGAAGAGATTTTCGATACCCACCTGATACGGATCCAATACAATAAGGATGAATTCTAGTCCCTAAACAACATTAGAATGACAGATTAAGGGACATATTCGAAATCAATTGCTAAGATTAGGATCCAAAATTGAAGTTATGTCGAAGAAATTTGACGCACAACTCCAAATTAGACTGCGCACTTATCGATAATCGAACTACAATTTCATAAACCTTATGTCATCGAGAGAACGTTAAACTCGAGACCTTCGCCTAACACAAAATTACGTAAGTCAATGTTTTCATTATAAAGACGAATTTCAACCTCATCTAGTAACAAACTCATGTAAGAACTTGACAGAGAATACTTACACGACTGATTTCAGATGAACAACGCAAGGAGTTAGAAGGATAGATGTCTCAAAGATTCAATAAAAAATCGTTAGTGGAAGAATTGACAAGGAAAAAGAGAAAACATAGAGACAATAGTCAAAACAAAAAAGATAAAATGAATGTAACAAGCCAAAAAGGAAGTTGAGAGAATTGGTTAATTTTAAACCAACCAAAACTACCATACGAGCCAGCAGGCTCATTCTTGTTATAATTTGATCAAAAATAGAACTTATGCTAGATGATCAAGAATAGGGTTTGATAAAAATAAAAAAATTTCCTTGTCAAAATTTTCAAAATCTAAAATCAAAATCGAGGGATTACTACTCTTGGTTTCAAAACCCAATTTCTTCTAACTCGGTTTTTGGGATGTTACATTGAGGGTCTTTCTCATTGCATCCCAACTTGAACTTAGATCCTCCACCACATAGTCTCCCACTTGCACTCTCATCAAGTCTAACTCATTGGTGTGCCCTTCAACTACCTCAAGTGTTTCCTTCATACCACCTATGGATACCTTGAGATTGGTCACTCGATTTTCTTGGACCTCCTATGAGTCTCCATTGAGACATTCTATTCATCTCCCAATTTCTTGGACCTCCTATGAGTCTCCATTGAGACATTCTATTCATCTCCCAATTTCTTTATCTCAATCGATGCCTTTAAACACTAGCTCGAATACCAACTGTCATGAGGCTAAAACTTTAGTCTAGCAAACTGTACGCCTTAGGAGATTTCTTGGGTTCAAATCTTGCCTAAGTCAACCTACTCTTGAGAGATGAGAATTCTTGTAGAAATTTTTTAAGGCACCAAACCAAATATGAAGCAAACTTGAAAGAAAAAAGAAGCTACGAACAAACAAAAATCTACAGAAAAATAGCACACACCAAGTGTTTGAGTAAATGCTCTCAAAATTAATCTATTACTTTGAAGGCTTAAAACTGAGTGATTACAAATAAGGAGGGAAGAACTCTATTTATAGTTGAGTTCCCTCACATCCAATGATACAAATTGAGTTACATCGACGGTCAAGATTTTTGTTTATCTACAATATGAGAGTCCCAAGGGATTTAAACTTTATACATCTTTATCTCTTAAAATTTACATTAATTACCCTAGGAACTCTAGTTTTACTGGAGTGTTTCACTGGCCACCAAGGCTTCAAGTAAATGGGCTTCTCCATATGTTCCATGAGTTGGGCCAGTTCAAGTGAGTCAAATGAACCCTATTTTATCAGTTAACCTCTATAGACTGATCGGCTGTTTAACATCACAGCAATAATGTGCAAGTGTACACTGTCGATACAAGTATAGTAGACAGATGTGAGTCTAGTGATATCGATCCTACAGGGATGGTAGTCTTTTGTCTATTAATGTCGATGCAACAACTAGATAGAAATGAGATAAATTGTGAGGATAGTTGTCGATGCAATAACTTGAAAACAATAAAATAAAATATGATAATGATAAACTGGGATCCCCAACATAAATCTTCAGCAGAATACTAAGTACTCACAAGGTATAAAAAGATAGGTGATTGTCGAGGCAATAAAATTCAATGTATATCTTACCCAACGTCACTTCTCTAACTAATCTGAGACTTAAACATGCATATTAACCTCACCTTCTGATGATGGAAATATGTCACTATTAAGAATAAGTGGATTAAATTCGTCTAATCCTCACTCAACTTCTATTCTAATGATTGTTGGCTCAAACAGTCATTGTACTTTCCAGTGTCAGTGACTGCACTACCACTTTTGTATTAAAAAATACTCAAACCCCAAGATTAAAAAATAAAAGAAAGATTGAATAAGAAAACATTTAACCAGGACTTCATGTGTACTTCTATACAAACAGAAAACAGAGAATAATCACCAACATTTATAAAGAAATACGAAAGAATCGAGTGGAGAATACTATCCCTAGACAACTTGACTGGATCTCTCTATTCCCTCTTGTCTCGCACTTAGGTCTCCTCGTCAGAAGCTAGTCTGCATCTGATTTTCATGTTGGCTGACCCATGAAAGGCTTAAGCTGCCATGGCTGCAAGCTTTAAGGCAGGATGATAAAGATGATGATTTGGAAAAAGGCTCTCTTTTTTCTTCTCATGTCCACCTTTTACGTTCTCATCCAATAGTTTGGGTGTCCTTTCCTCGGAATTATTCTATCCTTGTACGTACAGGTTGGTTATATCAGACTAGATAGCTCACGCAATTTTACTTTTTATCTGGAGAGCTGTCAAGTGCGGCGACAATTCTAGACGCAATTTGGAATTAACTCAGACAGCAACATTAATACAAAAAGATAGCAAAATTAAGGATAAAATAGGCTAGGATTCATTGAGTTATAAAATGCAATTTACTAAACTGAAAATGTTAAAATGTATGCTAAGAATAACTAAATGGGAATAATTTAACCAATAAGTAATAGGGAAAACCTATGTTCTTTCTAGTGCTATCAGGGACGTTCTGTGTGCAATGGTCATGGGATTTGATCCGCGGCTCGTGACCCAATGGTGGTGTTAGTGTTGGTAAAATGAGTTTGAAAAATGCAACAGAAAATCAATTTAAGGAAAAATTAGAGTTTTAAAATTTTTTTCAAAACATGATCTTGGTTGTGATATCTAAAGTAATAAACACTTAATAAAAATTGTACATTTTCGATTCGTCTAGGATAAGCGCTTCAATCGAGTAGTCTTGTCTGCTATCTTCAAGTTCACGTCTGCTAAATGTGGGCACGCTTCGAATTAGAAAATTTTTCACAAAAATTGCCAGTGGGATAATTTTGCAATATCTCTAAACTTTTGGGTAAAGTTGTAAATCAGAAAAAAATCTCTAGAAATTTTCTAGAGTAATCTCTTCAAAGAATTTTCTCTCTACAACTTTCTCTTGAATTCAAGTGTGTGTAAATAATGACCCAATACTCTCTATATATCGAGAGAGTTTACAGAGTTCAACTATGATTAAACTTAATCACTTTAATATTAAATTTATTATATTAATTTAATATTAGATCTTACTAAAATAATATAATGTTTATCCATAAGATAAACATTAAATTAAATTTAATATTAAGATAATCACTTTAATATTAAATTAATAAAATACTATTAATATAAATATTAAATTAAATTTAATATTAAACTATTAAAATAATATTATTTTTGGAATAGTTAATCTGAAATCAAATTCTCTGGTAGAGTTGCAGTAGAAGTGTAGCTCTTCCACTGTTCAACCACCGAAGACCAACCGTCGCTGGCCATCAGGACGCCTCCGTCATAGCCATCGGCACCGCCATGTCCAGTGGTGCAGGTGAGACACCCTTATGGCACCCCGAGCCAGTTCGATTTGGGTCAATGATGACCCGATCGATCCAGTCTAGCCACTAATTGGATCGTCGACCTGGTTTCACATATCGTGGCCTGATTCGACCAGTTTTTGGGTCTCAGTCTCGAGTTTGGGCTCACGAGCCCACTTACTATTTTTTAAGTTGAATTATCAATTGGGCCAATTGTTTGACTTGAAAATTAACTTCCTAAAATATCATATTAATTTTAATTGATTTGAGTAATTTAATTTTACTTTATCAAAATTAATTTTTTCAAAAGTCACTTAGATTTTCCAAATTAAATTTTCAAGAAAATTATTTAATCAAATTCTCTAGTTAAAAAATTCTTACGACAGCCTAATTTAATTCCACATTGAATAAATAGACTCAATTAAATTATTCTCAAAGTCATATAATTTTCTTCTGATTCAAATGTAGTCCAATCAAGCTTTTGTTGAGCTAGCGGTGGGACCAATTAGACATATATAATTAGGCTATAGTGAATGCAGTTATGTCTAGAAGCATCATTTCGATAATTCACAATTACTTAATCATGGAGTCAGTCCACAAGAAGTATCATGATTGAAAACTCCCTATTGTATACTCTTTACAAAAGCAATTCATCCAATTACTTTGTCTAATGACCTCGCTATGTGTGTGTTACCCTCATATGATATCCTTAATTTCTTTGAGTTAAATCTGTTCACTCAATACAATCCTATTTTATCTCATTGTCACCATTGTGTCTTCTTAATAATTAATATGATCACTGTCAACAAATGATTGTGATAAATTTCTTGTTCGAGAATGAGCAACCCGTGGCCATGTTCCATATTTATCAATCCACACAATGCCAATGAGAGGATATTATTAACTCTTTAATTGAGCTATGAGTTCCACTGTTGCTAGTAAAGTAAAGCCATACATAAGTCATGTAACCAACATACAGGCTATGGGCTCTATCATCTTTAGAACATAAGCCTCCACTTATATCAAAGCACATGAGTTGCATACGCATGGTTAGTGACTAGCTCAGGATTTAGCTAAATCATGCCACGAATGTCACAAGTGAACTAATTCACAAACGGATTCAAAATTAATTCATCTTGGGTCTAGTCCAATGTATCATTCTACCAATGAATACATCTATGTCTCTACTCGTAGAGTCAACTGCTTCGATAGCCAAGACTAGTCATCTCCCCAATTGAAATTGTAGATGACAGAATAATCCTTCTTAGTATTTGAATCAAATACTCACTTTGATTCTTTTATGAGATTACAGACTCATTTAGATTATCTACTAAAGTAAGTTGTCTTTCTTGCAATGTAAGCATTCTTTACAATGCCACTTATCTTCAGCTTGAACTTTAGATAATCAATGAGCTAATATTTGCTTGTCACAGTTTTGCTATGCATGCAAAATATAAAAGACAGAAAATATAAAAGACATAATAGTGAAATTTGAAATTAAATTTATTTATTTATCATTCAAATAAATTGAAAACAATTACATACTTACTACAATATGAGCACATTTCCCAACAGTTAGTTAATTGATATGAAGATTATGTTTGAAATTTAACTAAAGCTTATTAGTTCATCTTTAACATTAATGACCTAATTGGATAAACTGTGCATTATGTCTGATAGAATTACGAACATAAAAGTTAGGTGACTAAGTAAGAGTGTAAGGATCTAGATACGACGTTTAAAATGAATTATATAAGATAACTTGAAATGAGCTTCGCTGAGTTGTGTTAAATTTTTGAATAAGACTAGCAATAAGTTCAATATGGTGAATATATCTTTGAATAGATAACATGTAGATATATGAGTCTAGCATTAAGAGTTATCCGTCTATAACAACCCGTTTTCAATAAAATCAAAACAGTGATTTCGGGATCACAAATTCTAGTTAGAAAGAAAATTTATTTTAATATTATTTCATGGTTTATATTATGATAGGAAAGACGTATGAAAATTTTGATAAGAAAATTTTACCGATTTCATGTTTAATTATAGAAAGGACCAAATTGCATAAAATACAAAAGTTGAGTTCTAGTAGCTATAAGTATTAAATCGTTACAGAATTCAAAACTTGAGGTCCTTATATGAAAATTAGACCATTAAGAAAAGTTAGTAGATATTTTTGATGATTCAACCATGGAAAATTAGAAAAACAAAAGGACTAAATTGAAATTAAAATAAATAAATGATGATAAATAAAATAAATATCTAATATCATCATTTTATATCATATTCTTCCCCAAATTCTATTGGAACCCTAGGAAAGAGAAAGAAAATAAAGTAAGCTTAATTGGGTAAGTAATCTTGTCTTGTTTTTAGAAATTTTTATAATTTTGAGATTGGAATAACCTAATCTAGCTATTTTGGGATCAATTTGTAAAGTTATCAAAGTATTAAAATTTTTCCATGGATAAATATGCTGAAATTCTAAAATTTGTGGTAGAAATTAAAAGGTTGTTGATAGATAAATAACTTTTGTAAAGTAAATTTTCAAGAAATTGTGATTTAGGACTAAATTGTAAAGATGTAAAATTCATGAAAAATATCTAATTTTTTATGAAATATATGTGCTGTAAATGTTATATATAAAAATCGGTTAGGCTGAGAATAAGGATTAAATTGCATGAATTTCATTTTTCGAGCCTAGGGACAAAATTGTCATTTATGAAAGGTATAAGGGCAAAATGGTAATTTTTCCTAGGATGTGAATTGAGTTAAACGTTAAATTCATTTATATATATCTGAAAAGACCTACTACTGAGTTGCATCGAGGAAAACAAAAAGTGTCATATTAGTATATTCTTGAAACGAACAAGTATCAAGGTAAGTTCATGTAACTAGATTATGTATATTAATATGCTTTGAGTTGAATGTTGAATATATGCGAATTGTATAAATGTTTAATGTATAAAGTTAATTATATGCTTGGTATTGCTCGATAAGTATAAGTCCCGTTTGAATAGATGGAATTCGATGGATACAGGATTTCCCGATTGGTTGTAGTCTTGCATATGTTGCAGACACACCATAACTTGAAAGAGCATCCTATTATAAGCCATCTCGAGCTTCCCGTTATATGGTTCCTGTGAGCATCCTGATCGGTAGTAATCCTGCGTGTGTTGCAGACTACCGCAACTTTTTGTGAATGTCTTGTTATACGATCGGTTGTGATCCTACATATATTGCGGACGCAAACGCAACTCTTTATGAGCGTCCTGATATAGGCTCTTTGTGAGCTTCTTGATATCGCTCGCTTGAACGTCCTGTTATATGGCTATCTGGAGCTCCCTGATGATAACTCTTCGGAGTTAGTTGTTAAGCTCAACGAGCTTCCTGTTTTAAACTCTTATGAGTTTCCTGATTTCGCTTGGATAAGCTGCCTGTTACATGGCTCACATGAGCATCCTATTATATAGCTCGAGAGAGTGCTTCTGATTATGTGTCCTAATGGGTACCCGTGGATTTGAATTGATAGATTTTTAGTTGTGGACACTTTTAAGTCTACTACATGAGCGTATCCATCAATATTTCAAATAAATTCAATAGGAAGAGTTCTGACATGGTTAAATTGAACTTAAGATGATTGATTATGGAAATGCACATGTTTATAAAAGTTATTACATGATGAGCTCATCTTTGATTTTTTATGTTTACATGATATATATGACTAACAAGTTTCTTGAGATCATATGTGTTTAGGCAAATGGCCATAATAATTTGAATGCATATTTGTATACTTATTTTGAATGTACATGATTGGTAAGTTAAATTCTTGTTATACAAACTTAGCAAGCATTTGAAATGCTTACTCGGTTTTCTTTTCTTTGTTTTATAGTGCTTGGAAGCTCTAAAGGTTGGAATCGGTTGGAGCTTCATCACACTATCCTTCAACTCGTTTTGGTATAAATAGCAAACTTATTTTGGTATAATGGCATGTATAGGCTAACTTAGCCAATGTTGGCATGTAAATGGTTGTTTATAATCTAACCATTGGAATGACTAGTAATGGTATTTTTAGTGAATATATATACGTGATGTTATAATATGATTAATATATATGTGCTTGGTATGGTTAAATTGAATGATGGTAAACATATATGTCTTTTAAAAAGGTAAGTTTGAATGTACATGATGATATATCATGTATAATGTTAATGTTGGCTTGATTTAAATGTCTTGAATTGGTTTGGAAATGTATTAAAATGTTAATGTAGGTACAAGGCAAAATTTGGGTGAGAAATAAGGCTAGGAAATGGCTTTATTTTGTCCACACGGGTAGACACACGGGCGTGTGTCTCAATCATGTGTGACACATGGCCATGTGCACAGGCATGTGGTTTGGCCGTGTGTCCCCTGCATCTTGAAAATTTAGAAACAAAATTATTTGATTTGCTCACACGGGCAGAGACAGGGGCGTGTGTCTCAACTGTGTGTGACATACGGCCTAGCACATGGGCGTGTGTCTTGGCTGTGTGAATCCTGCACCTAATTTTTGAAAATTAAATTATGCATATGGCGTAGCAGACGGGCATGTGGCTGCCGTGTGACCCAAGTTAGAGAGTTACATGGGTAAGGACATGGGATGGGACACGACCGTATGCCCTTATTACGAGTGCCCACACGACCTACCTACACTGGCGTGTGTCGTCTACATCTAGGAAAATTTTTGAAATTTTGCGAAAAATTCTCTGAGTTTCTGATTTAGTCCCGACTTGTTTCTAATGTATAAAATGGGCTTTGAGAGTCCAATTAAGAGTAATACGATTAAATATGATTGGTTTCGGATATGAATAGTAAATGATATAATTTAACTGTATTTGTTCTAAAAACTTTGGTAATGCTTTGTAACCTTATTTCGACGACGGATATGGGTTAGGTGTCTTACACCGTATTTGAGACTCAGGTAAGTAACAATACAAATTCTTGTATGATCTTGAATAGAAATTGAAGTTGAAGGTTAATAGTATGATTAAGTGAAGTACCATAAGAACTATTCCTTATGTTTCAAATATTTAGAATAAATAAAAGAATAACAATGTTTTAGGTATGCGTTCATGATAATTTTGAATTCGTTATAAGAAATAGTTAGTGATTTGTTTGTGCATACACACTCCAAATTCAACTTCAGAATAAAATTCTGAGCTTGGAAAAAGTGGGATAGAATGTTATATGTGAATGATTGGTTTTGTATATACATATATATATACATCTTAAATATGATTTGAAAGTTGATCTCAAACTTGTAAAGTATGATAGGACCTTGTGACTGAATGATCAATGAACTCTTAGGAGTTGTGACTGGATTGGAAATTTGATTTATTAATATTTATAAGGTGATATGTAATAGCCTATTTCTATGTAGTGTCAGAATAGTAATTTCGAGGCCAGAAATCCAACGTGTGAGTTCGTAAATATTAGTATTTAATATTTACGAATAATATATGGAATAATGATAAATTTTGATTTAATAATTTATGTTAAATGGAAGAACAATTAGGTTCAAGTGGTAAGGTTGTCTTGACCACTTTTAGTGGTTGAATGAATAATAATGCGGCCAGAGCTAAGGGTTAGCTAGTAAATAAAGAAAGTTCTAGATCATATATTAGGTCTTACTGAAGATTATTTAAGATGTGCAACGTCATTGTTAAAAGTAGAAATTATTCACTGGAAACCGACTTTAACTGCTATGGTATCTAAAGAATGGGTTAGCCGTGATTTCTTCTGAATTGATTATTTTAGTGGAACAGGATGATGTGGATCACTGACGACTTTAGTAGTCAGTGGAGTTGTGTTCGAATTATAAATGGTTATGGCTGATTATCTTACAACGACCTCCTCTAGGTATTCTATGTGCTCTTTTATCTTTAGAGGCATATGTGATTGTTTATCTTCAGATGTAATTCTTATTATATGGGAATGTTGGCTAATCATAATGTTAGGCAGAAATATTCTTTAGTCTGGCTAATTAATGATCAGTATTACTTTATTTTCCTTTGATGTTCTATTCAATTATGTTTCGGTAGAGGACTCGTTGGTAAAACTCATGGGTAGCTATTTTTCTATTTCTATTAGTGATTGCTCTGATTTATGTATATGAAATTTATGTTGTTTATGACATAGTTGTTTCCAATGCGTATGAACGATATTCTTCTGTTGGATTTTCTTTAAGATGTCATCAATCTCTTTAACAATTAATATGTTCTTATTATGCCGCATGGTCTTAAATAAAAATAGCTTGATGTGGACGAGTAAGTCCGGAAGGTTCATAAATTGCGTATTCTAACAACATAGAAAATGGTTATATTCTCGGAAATTCAGTAAAGCTTTACACCTTGGACTTCTTTATCTCAGCTTTCTTATTGTTTTTATTGCTTATTCTATTAAACATGGTTCATCTGTAAAGGATATACATTGGCCGGAGGTAATTACATTTGTTGTGGTTATAATTCTTGGTTGGATCATAGGAGCATGTTGATATAGATCTCATCATTATAGAGGTTGTGTAACTACACTTGTTTCTAAAATTATATTGGGTTTTTTTTTTCTCTTTCTTTTCATTCATTTCAAGATGCAATATTGGTACTTGAGGCATTGTTTTATCTATACGGTTGTAGCGTCTATTTTATTAGAGCACTGTGGTCAGTCTGAAAGAAGGTTTTCATAGGAAGGAACAAAAGAATACCTCTAATTTATCTGATGATTATGCCTTTAGTATGGTTCAATGCTTTAATGTTAATAATTGAAATAGTTTCATTATGTATCCAATTTATAGCTTTAATGAATGGATAAATAATGGTAAAAGTATAGATAGTGGAAGATTGACCTTAACATCACATATTAGTTCTCGTTATTCTGATTATCTTGAATTATGTATACAACTCAAAATGGGATGTTATATTTCGTATGGATTAATACAGTTGTTGTAACTTTTGATTGGTATTATGACGGAATCATGATAGATTTTATGTCTGGATTTCTTTGACAACAAGAAGAAAGAATTGATTTGAAGCGTTAATATCATGTTGATAGAATCGACTTATTTATTTTAGTCAGAACAGATTATTCAGTTGAGAGCTAATTGAGTTGTATGTATTTGAGTTTATAGCTAGATTTGGGGATAAAATTCATGAAGTCATGGGCAAGCAGACAAACAGTCATCATAAGAAACTCAGATTCTAGAAGACATGATATTGGGGTACATCAACCAGATCAAAGACAGTCGGGAAAATATTATTATGGGTTAAATTCATTTTAATAATAGTAGCTATCATACTTGAGTTTAAGTGATACTGTTTAAAGCTTTTCATAGATGGATGTAGAATCTTGGTATGTTAGCTAGATGGAACAACAACAAGTTAGTTTGGTCATAGTAACCAAAATTAATATCCGTTGAAAGCTACAGATATAGATGTATCGAAAATGTCATTTATAATCTGCTATGAAATTACAAATTTTAGTTAAGCCCTATTAATTAACTAATGTATCTGGAAACTGATGATCTGGTTTTTTCGGTTATGTTTCGATAGATGATTACTGGGACTTTCTCGGTAGTTGTAATGGTGAAGTTACAACAAGAAAGCATCAAAGTTGTTTAGTTAAGTTCGGTAACTAGTTCAACCTCCATCGGAGAAAAAAATTATGGTTTGTGGTAACGTTTCATTTAGATGATCTTGAATTAAGATGGTTTGAGTATCATGAAATCGAGGGTCAAATCGTTTGTTCTTTTGAGGTATAGGGAAAAGCTGTAACACCCCAAACCCGAATCCGTTGCCGGAACAGGTTTGCAGAGTGTTACCAAAGTTTTTAGAACATTTACGGATAATCATGTCAATTATTGGTCATTTTCCGAGATTATTCATAATGTCCCTTAAATGGACCTTTGAGGCCCTATATGAGCTTTGGAATTGAATCGGGACTTAATTGGGAACTCTAAAAATTTTTCGTGAAATTTCAAAAATTTTCCAAGCTACAAGGCTCACACGCCGGTGTGGCCTAAGGGACACGCCCGTGTTGCAAGCTGTGTTCGAAATCATTTAGCTCTTTGACTTATGCCACACGACCAGCCACACGCCTGTGTGCTAGACTGTGTGGTTAATTAAAATTTCAAAATTAAGTGCAGGTTTCACACGACCAAGACACACGCCCGTGTTCTAGGCCGTGTAGCACACATGGCTAAGACACACACCCATGTGTCTACCTGTATGTTCAATTCTAAGCATTTTGTTTCTCGAATTTAAGATGCAGGGGACACACGGCCAAACCACATGCCCATGTGCCAAGTCGTGTGTCACACACGGTCAAGACACACGACCGTGTGGACAAAATAAAGCCATTTTCTAGCTTTATTTCTCACCCAAACTTTGCCAATGACCTACACCAAAACTGTCATTCATATACCAACCAATTCAAGCATCATAACCAAGTTAATTCTAATCATCCAACATGATATATTATTACATGCATTCATGCTTTTAATCTTACCTTTTACAAGCATACTTCTTTAACCTCCCTCAATCAATCAATAATAAACAATTATGTTATCACTGTAAAATAATCTTAATACATATATATCAACACATAATCATCACTAGCCATTCCAATGGAAAGATTACAATAATCATTTACATTTACATGCCATTATGGTTAATATAACCTATACATGCCATTATAACCATAATTGGCTCACCATATATATAGAAATGAACTGATGGATAGTGTGAGTGATCTCCGCCAAGATTCCAATCCAATGAGCTTTCGATTTATTATAAAATAGGGAAATAAAACTAAGTAAGCATATAATGCTTAGTAAGTTCATATAACATGGTATTTAACTTACCATTCATTTTATTTCAAGATAAACATGTAAGGCACATTCAATCAATTTGATCTCAAGCCTTATACATATCCTCATTTCCCTTGTTAGTCATATAATCCATAATAACATCAAGAAACATATAAGGGTCAACAATTATCAGATTTCTGGATATATATATATATATATATACTTTCTATATCACATATTCATATAACATGTATAAATCATATCTTTATATTACAAGTATATTTCATAATAACTCATCTCGAGTTCAGATTATTTCGTGTTAGAACTTCATTCACATCATTCAAAATATTCAAGTCATACGAGTAGTAGTACACTCAAGGTATACAAATCTATAATCAAGGATGATTATATTCATTAAATAAATTCCATGTAAAAATATCATCATCTCATGTTTCCATATATCAATTGTCAAGTATCATCATTTTCATGTATTTCAAGCAGATAAGTGTAATAACTTGTTTCTTATTCATATCTTCTCATGTTAGGATTTTTTCATTGAATTTATCTGCAATATCGATGGATATATAGGTAGTACACTCGAGGTGTATGAATAAGGATCCATCAATTCATATTTAGGAGTACCCATTAGGGCATTTAATTAGGAAACACACTCTCAAGCCACATATCATATAACAGGATTACTAGTCCAGGCTAAATCTTGTCTCCAACATATGCTCACAAGAGCTTGATTAGGATTACTAGTTTAGGCTAAATCCTAATTGTAACATATACTCGAGAGGGATTATATCATGATTACCCGTTCAGGCTAAATCCCATCTATAATGAGGTCAATAGGATTACTCGTCCGAGCTAAATCCCGTTAGCAATAAATGCAGGACCTCATTCATTTCGAAAAATTACATTTATCCATTGATTTTCATTTATTCAAACGGGATTTAACATTTTCAAGCATTACCCGAAATGTGATTATTTCTACATCTATAACATTCATATAATTCAAATAAACACATTCCACATTCATTCCAAGCATAAAAGTAACATTTTTATCATTTATCATTTATCGGGCATTATCATTGATCGGGCTTTTTTGGTTATGTTTTCAATGTCATATATATATATGATATTTATATAAATTGCATGCATAAAATCTAATTCAAGCATATAAATATTCAATTTAGTTACACGAACTTACCTCGACAAATGTTCGTGTATGTAAAATCTACTAATCCAACATTTTCCTTTTGCCTCATTCTAGCTCTGAATTTGATCTATTTGGTATGAGTAAATTTAACATCAATTTAATACAATTTAAACTCAATTCAATCCAATTTACATCTTAGGCAAAATTACCATTTTACCCCAAAACTTTTAATTAATGACGATTTCGTCTCTAAGCTCGGAAAATGAAATTCATGCAATTTACTCCTTATTCCAAGCCTAACCAAAATTTCAATATAAAATTTATAGCACATGTATTCTATAAAATTCAGAATTTTTCTTCAATTTTCACAACTTTACAATTTAGCCCCTAAATCATGTTTTCATCAAAATTTATTTTGTAAAAGTTGTTTATCTATCAACAACCTTTCATTTTCTACCATAAAATTCAAATTTTCAGCATATTCATCTATGAAATAACTTTTATACTTTGATAAATTTCCAAATTAATTCCCCAAATAGATAAATTAAACTATCTCAGTTTTAAAAATATAAAAATTACTAAAAACGGGGCTTGAATACTTACCTAATTTGGCAAAGAAAGCTTGTTTTCTCTTTCATAGGGTTTCCATGGAATGTTTGGGGAAGAAGATGATATAAAATGATTTTTATTTCTATTTAATTATTTATCATCTTTTAATTTTATCTCTTTCCAATTTAGTCCTTAGCCTTTTTTAATTTTTCCATGGATGAATCATCAAAAATATCTACTAACTTTTCTTTAATTGTATAATTACCATATAAGGACCTCAAGTTTTGAATTCCATAGCTATTTGATCCTACTAGCTACTAGAATCCAAGTTTTGCATTTAATGCAATTTGGTCCTTTATCAAATTAAACATGTAATCAATAAAATTTATTTACAAAATTTTCACACAATATTATTATCATACTGTAGATCATAAAATAATATTAAAATAATTTTTTTCCGAACTCAGATCTGTAGTCCGAAAACCACTGTTCGGATTTTATCAAAAATGGGTTGTTACAAAAACATTTAAACATGTGCACTAAATAATCCTGGGATTTTATGGGACATCATCTAGAAGCTTGATCTAAGCAACTGTTAGCAATTGAGAAATTTTGAGGATGAAATTTTCGTACGGGGGAGAATTATAACAACGCATTTCTCTATAGTGTCGGAATAGTGGTTTTAGGGCCACAAATCCGACATGTGAACCCGTAAATGTTAGTTTTTAATATTTACGGATAATATATGAAGTAATGATAAAATTTTATTTAATTATTTGTGTTAAATGAAAGAACAATTAGGTTCAAGTGGTAAGACCCTAAATTCAAGTATTTTTGGAAAATGAGGTATTGGGACCTCATTTCTATAAACTGAGTTGTAAATATTTTATTAAATATTTATGAATTTTTATTAAGGTCGTATTAAAGTTTCGTTATAAATTTTTTACATTTGAATGGTTAATTAAATAAAAAGGACTAAATCGTAAAAAGGGTAAAAGTTAAATTGTATTAGCTAAAAGGGTCTAGTTGCTTTGAAATCTTAAAATAAAGGACATGAATGGTAAATATACCATTTAAAGGGTTAGTGGATATTTGTGGGTAAGGTATTAATGAAATTTTAATGATTTTTAAAGGGTAAAATGGTAAATAGGTAAATTAAAGCAAAATAAACTAATTAAAGGTTATCATCATTTCCAATTTCTTCTTTGTTGGCTGAATGCTCCATTTTTGAAGGGGGTGAGCTTTGTTTTGAATTTCTTCTTTCATGGTATGGTTTTATGCCTCGTTTTTAATGATTTTAATGTTTTTGTGTTTGTTTTAGCTTAATCTAGCTAGCCGTGGGTTAATTTGTAAAACTGTTAAGGGTTGAGGGTTATGCCATGAATTATTTTGAATTTTTTTTATGTTAAATTTTAAATTATGAATCTTTGTTGAAAAATAAACAAGTATTGTTAAGTGAGTTTTGATGAAAATGGCAATTAGAGATTAAATTGTTAAAGATGCAAATTTAGGGGTTTTATTGTGAAATGATGGTAAATATAGGTTGTTAAAGGTACCTTGTATCTACGTTAACATGGATTTAGATTAAAATGGTTAAATTCTAAGTTATGAGATTAAGGACTAAATTGTGAAAAGTTCAAATGTTAGGGGTAAATTACATAATTATGAATTATGTATTAAACTAAATTCTAGAAGTATTGAATTGATTAAAATTATCTATTTAGATCATGTTAAACCATGTTCGAACTTAGATCGAGGTAAAGCTAAAGCTTCGGATTAGTTCGACTATTTTACTACGCCCTTAATTATTGAGGTAAGTTTGTATGAATTGTATTCGATTTAATGTAGTTTAAATTGAATGCTTATTGTGTTGTTTTAATGTAAATCAATTTATATACAAATGTATCAATGCTGTGACGATTTGACGGATAACGATCCCAGTGGAACCTTAGGAATTCTTAGGATATGAATGACATGTCATTAGGGATTTCATGTTTTAGGTGCTGTTCCTGAATGTCCTACTGGTGGTTGAGGTCTTGCATTTGTTGCAGATACTCCACAGCTCGTGTGAGTAGTATCATGTAGCTTACATTCCAATCTATAGCTCATGTGAGTAGGCCCATTTCATAGCTCGTATGAGTAATGATGTAAAGGAAATGTTACGGTTATATGTAAAGGCACACTTCGTGTGATCTTTCTCGAGTATCCGATGTAATTCTAGAGGGTTCAACGGGCATGAAAAGGAAACAAAATGGTAAGTATCCAAATGGAATGAATCATGAACTTAAGAATAGGATTTTTTTATCTAAATGGTGTGATTACATGTAATAATCTACTTCTTTTATAGATAAATGCGTTTGAATCATGTACAAGTGCACTAAAATGTGAATTGATGATGTTGTTTAGGCTTATGCTAAACATTTGAAATGGAATGGTAAGCAAGTAAATGGAATAGTTCATACTTTTATGAAAAGCTTGATGATTATGGTATTGTTGATGAATTAAAGGTTATGTTCATATATGGTAAACTTCATATGTTATGGATGATCTCATATGTAACATGATATTATAAAAATAAAATTTGATAAATTAAATGATATACTTGTATATGGGAAATCTACTTATGTTATAGATGAATTCATTTATATCATGGATAAGTGAACTTACTAATTTGGGAGTTTGACGGTGTGCCAATAGGCCTATACTATGTTTATGGCTTTGATAATGATTTGTGCTTAATCCATGAATTTTATTAATGAAGCGGTAAGTTTTGTAACACCCTTAACCCTTCTCTGTCAAGGATTAGGGTTACGAGCATTACCGTATAGTTAGAAAACTTATACTTAATTTCATTCAATATCATAAACATAACATAAACTATTCATACATACACATACCATCCCTTTATTAAGCTCTATAGGCACAAGAAACACCTTACAGACAACTCGAGACTAAATTGAAATCATTTAGAAAATCTAGGAAAAAGTTACAAAAATTTGGATACAGGGGTTACACGGCTAAGACACATGCTCATGCTTCAAGCCATGTAACCTTCGAACTAGGGATACACGGTCGTGACCCAGCATGTGTCTCTGCTCATGTAACTCTCTGACTTGGGCTAAACGACCGTGTCTCTGGCTGTGTGTTAGCTCGTGTGTGACCCTACACTATGCAATTATACCACACATTCAGGGCCCATGCTCGTGTGTTCTACCCGTGTGTGACACACGACTGTGTGCACCAAAATGTACCTTAAAACTCAAGTTTATCATTTCCTACTTGCTTGGGAATTAAGCAACTTAACTATCTATCATTTTACCTATTCAAAATACAATTAAACATACTCAAAACATGCCCAAACAACCATCTTAGGTGCCTAACCAATATACCCTCAATGGTACCACATTTATATCATCAAAACACATCAACAATGCATCATCCAAATCACGGTTTCATGCATGCCAAAATCACTCATTTTAGCCTAACATTTAGGTACCTAATACATCAAACTTAAATTTGCACACACACATATCAAGCCTTGGGTTAAAACAACATACCAAACATATGGCTTCAAACACAAACATATACTTATATAGAATGACCATCATTATATTTGTAACTCAAATTTACATCACATTCACTAAAACATCTATCAACCAAAGACCTCCTAGGTACATGCCATTACAAAAATAAACATCACCACACTTGAGCTTGAGATCTTGTTGGATGTTGAGTTGGCGATCAAAAGATAAATACCTAACCTGAGTACAGAAAACAAAACCGCACGTTGAGTAAAACTCAGTGATAATTCTATAATCTAAACATTTAAAGACATAATATGATACTTGAATGCTCGAGTTGAATTATACACTCATACAACTATCTAAGCATGTAATTGCAAGATATCACCATTTCAATTTCATACATATTACCATATTATTTCATGCTATACTCAATTTCAAAAGTATTCATACTTCGTTGGTTTTAACATATATCTCAATTCACATCACTTGCTATATGAATAACTTTTCATAGATCAATCAACAATTCACTTATATAATGGCACAAACCAATCCATGTTCAATTCATGAGTGCATCACTCATATATTTCATTTATGTTCACAACATAATCCACATTTCATTTTCCAATCCACTTTTTCATTTCCAATTCACATACTTTGCCATTTCAATATCAATTACATAACTTTATTATTTAATTACTCCTATTAGCTTGACTCAACTCGGATGGATACACGGATCCAACCAACAGAATAGTTTGGTAGTCAGTGTCTCATCAGATAAATTCTAAGTAATAATTGCGCCCAATGATATATAAATTGACACCCAGTGTCTAATCGGTTAAATTGAAGCAAATTGGCACCTAGTGCCTCATTGACTTGAAGTCGAAGAAATCCCTAAAATCTTCCTATCCTATGGCAGACCATTTATATCTGACTTAGCCTAAAACAGTTAATAGGGTTCCATTTCACTTTACAAATACATCCAATATCCAATTATCATATTTTGACATTATCACATTTAAACTTATATTCATTTCAATTTCAATATACTCAATACATTCATAATATATACCAAATCAATCCAATTCAATCAACTATAAATTCAATTCAATCTCAAAGTATTAAAGTACTCACCTCAACTACTTACCATATGAAATAATTCAAAATACAATAATTAACAACTTAGTTCGGATTATAGAAACACAAACCGTGGATTCTGATCTATTCGACTTCGATTTTATCCTTCCCCTTTTTAGTCGAGGATTCTGGTAAGACGTTAGCTATGGAATTAAAAAAATTAAAATAAATTAGTACTACATAATTCAATTCCACATTGAATATTTCAGTTTTTACACAATATTTGCTTAAATTTCAATTTAGTCCCTAAACCGAGACTAATTTTAAATCTTCGCATTTAACTCTATATTTTCATACTCATTTCACTTTAAACTAAATTTAACTACCTATTTTCAATTATACCCTTAAATTTAGAATTTTTCACAATTTAGTCCCTATTACTCAAAATTTACAATTTGTTCTACAACTTAGTCCTTTTCCATTTCTAACTTAAAAATCTATCAATTTAATCCCTAATACTAGAACTATTAAACAATAAAAAAATCTGAAATCTTAATCAATGCTAAAATTTCAACATGAGTCGACTAGCCCTAAGTATCGAGATTCCAAAAACGTATAAATTACAAGAAAATGAACTAAATTGACTAACCGATTGAAGTTTGAATGTTAAAAACCCTTAGGCCGTGCATTCTCCCTTCTTTTCTTTCTTCTTTTTCTTTTAATTTGCATGCAACCACTTTCTTTTTATTATAATTACATTTACTTATTATATAATACATATATACATACATTAAATTTTAACTTATTAATTACTATAACATATATATAATAACAAGTTTAAATATATAATGTATATATATTTCATTAATCCTCCACTTAACAAGGTAAATGTATATTTAACATTTTAGTCCTTTTAATTTATTTCAATCTATAAATCAACTTTTAACCTATTTTAGTCCTAGTACTATAACAACTCTTAATTTCACAAAATTCACTTAACTAAATTTAATTCACTACTAAACTAACCTCATAAATATTAAATAAAAATATTTACGGGTACGTTTTATGGAAATAGAGTCCCGACCTTCATTTTTTGAGACCTTAACTATCAGTCATTACAAGTTTAGTTTAAGTTTATACGAACTTGCTAAGTATTCGTTGCTTACGTGTTTAGTTTTCTATGTTTTATAGGTCATTAGAAGCCTAATTTGGTTGGAAGTTCGTCAAAGATCTATCACACTATCTAGTAATCAAATTGATAGTTTATGGGTATTATGGCATAGGTTTATAATGGCATGTATAGGTCTTTTGTATTGATGGCTCATGGATGTATTATATGGTTGAATTATTATGCTTATGTTTTGAAGTTTATGATTATATGATGGATTTGTATGGCTTGATAAGTAAGATTGTCTTGACCACTTTTAGTGATTGAAAATTATGATATTATGGTACATTTTGAATGGTTAATAATGGTTGAATGTGGTATGTTTTAGTACCTATATGGATTAGGTTGGTAAGCGTGAAATGTAGCTTATAGACATGTTTAGGTAATTGATGCACATAGTCAAAAGGTATGATAATGCTAGCTTGGAAATGGTCTTTTGTAATGTGATTTTAGTTACATAAAGGAATTAAGTAATCATGCTTGAATTAAGAAAACATTGAGATGTTATATAGATGATGTTTGGATGCAAATGTAGTGTCTTTGAATGACACATTGGTTAGTTGAATTAGGATTCTTGAAATGGAAAAGATATGTCTGTCTAGGTGAGGTTTTGGTACTTTGAAAGTGTGTATTAATTGTCTAAATTTTTATGCATGAAATGGTATTGAAAATGGTTTGATTGTAGGTAAATTTAGGTCTACACGGCCTGAGACACGGCCGTGTAACTTAGCCGTGTGCAACACAACCGTGTGTCACCTGATGACTTTATTAGGTTCCAAGTCAGTAAGTTACACAGCCTAACACACGTCCCGGTACACGAGCGTGTAGGACCACTTCGAGAGTTACACGGCCTGACACACGGGTGTGGGACATGGCTGTGTGACCCTATTCAATGAATTACACGAGCGAGGACACGGGCTAGGACATAGCAGTGTGTCCCTAGTTTGAAGGTTACATAGCGTCTCAACTGTGTGAGGTACATGGCCTGGCCACATGGTCGTGTGACCCCTGTTTTGCAAATTTTGCATGTTTTTTCTAAACTTTTCAAATGATTTCAAATTGGTCCTGAATCATTTCTAAGGTATTTTTAGGGCCTTAAGGGCTTGATTTAAGGACGATATGTATGTATATGATTGGTTTATGATGTGACAGTATTACTGAATGATATTAAGTTTAAATGTTTTCGATTGTACAATAATACTCTGTAACCCTATTTTGACAACGAAAATGGGTTAGGGGTGTTACATGATAAATGTAAATGGCATGTCATCGTAAGGTTAAGCAGAGGTGTTTAAAGGAAGATGAACTTAGATTACCAATGATTTCCGGGATTTCACTGGCGTTGTCGAATTAATCGGATTTCCAAAAAAGAATCATAAGACATCACTCCAATTCGAGTTGAATAGAGATCTGTGAATTCTTTTAAAGTAACCTTTGAACATAATGCCTTCGAAATTTCAAACTTAATTCTAGAAAGGATTGTTGAGACAATTGTAAAAAAATATGTTTAAGTGCCCTTATGGTGATTGTGACAAGTTTTGAATATAGTCTAATCGTAAAGTAAGGTATGAGTATATGAGTAAAAGTAGGTATTGTCTAGAAGTAGAGATCATGAATTATAATTAGTAAAAACTAACGGCATAACAAAGAAAACTTTGAGGATTCTACAACTCACTTGAATTCATAGATGGATTACTTTATTGAGATTAAGGAAATATAGTGCTTGCATGTATATTTATATATTAAAGTGAATTTGACCTAGATAAGGATGATTGTAACGTGAGCTTCTGATAATGTTTAGAGGTGATAAGAACATGAAAATTGGGTATGATCCATGTTTGGATGTTGGATAGGATGTAAGAATTCAAGATAATTATGGGTTATTACAAATGCAATTTAAAAAAGTTTCGCAATGATTTTTGAATGCTAATGGATTAGTTATGAGATTGACGAGTGTGAACTGAAGTATGTCTAAGGCAGACACCTAAAACTAAATATGAGTAGTGTAGTAAATGACCAAGTGAAGGAGAATGAGAATGATAATTATGAAGTAATAACCTAAATGGATTAAAAATATTTTTAACCAAACCATAACGAAATGAAACAAAAATGTTGCAATAACTTAAATAGTATTCAGATAAAGAGTAAGAATGAGAGTACCTAGATTCAGAAAAGATTCAGGAAGTATTCAATTCTGTTATTGATATTAAATAAAGTTCGGAGTGTCAGATATGAACATAAATTGAGAAGCAACTGAATAAGTGTGAATGAGAATATGAACTAATTATACTATGAGTAAAGGATTTAAAGACGTTGAATAATTAATTTATATGCGAATGCATGAATAATTGGGAACTTTTGAGAATTGTGTTTCAGGTAGCCTAATAAGTATATTGTTCTTGGAAAATAGTTGTAGGTTTAAATCTGTAAAAATATCATGAGAATGCACCATCAATAGTAGGAAATTTCATAAATTGAAGGTATGATTAGTAATAAGAGATTCAATATTAAATGGGATATAATTTTGGATACCGTTAGTGAGATTTGAATAAGATTATGAAAATTCTATAATTTGTTTAATTAAATTCAACTATGATAGATGGGAAGAAAAGGAAAGATTGATGTGAATAAATGACAATGAGATGAAGTTATGAGAGGTATAAAATTGAATTTAAGGTAAACAGTGATCACCAGGGAAGGAATTAATAGACATATGTGAATAAGTTAATGAATAAATGATATCATTGAGTTCCAAGTGTTGTTATCCGTTTAGGAAGCTTAGTAGGCGACATATTTGGGAGACTAATAAAAAAAAGTTAGATTGGTATTGGAAGCAAAGATGTGGTTGTATTAAAATGGTAAATGAAGTGAGATTAAGCAAATGATATAGACAAAGTGATCATGTAAGATTAAACTAAATGAGAGTTAAACTAAAGATTGAATTAGTTCATAAAATTGTAGAAACATTAAGGTAAAGAAGTGTTTATCATGGGTACAATCTGAATATGGTAGTAATCGTCAAATCATTATTCAGATGACATTGCTCCAAGCTCCATTAAAAGCCATTAAAAGACTTAACTTGAGGTTAGAAGTGATAATAATTGCAGTCATATTTGGGATAAAGATTTATAAAAATAATATGATATGAAATATGATTTGCATACAAGAATCATTAAATAAGTTCATCATTTAGTAGGTGCACTAGAAGAAGGATTAGGAATATAGTTAGTTATATATATCTTGAAGAACCAATTAAAGGTCTTTACAAAGAGGTTGGTATATTAAAAATCATTGATCTATTGGGAGATAAGAACACTGCTTCTTCCTGAAAGCAGTATGCACTAGTTAAGAATCATGCGTAAAATTACAATAATAAGGAGTTAAGTATAAAATGAGCAACAAAATATGTTTGAAGCATTATCGTGGGATAGCGCATCAGACTATACAAGGTTATGGAATGAGTTAGACCTATAACTTACAGATTGGCTTTTCTACTAAAATTAATTAGAATCGATAATGTATTTCATGTTTCTATGCTTCAAAGGTATCGATCAAACCCATCACATGTAATTTAAGTAGAATCAATTGAAGTCCAACCAGATTTGTTATATGAGAAAGGATTTGTAGATATATTGACTTAATAAATGAAAGAATTAAGAAACAAATGAGTTTCATGATAACTCTAAGATATCGAGTTATTTTATTACTTTTAAGCTTATATTTCAATCAAGATAAGAGTTGTTTAAGGTGTTTTCGTAGTTATTTAGGTAGCTATATTGAAACTTTATTTTAATAATGTATTTTTTCCAAGTGAGATACTAAAAATGTGAATTTTTATCCTTGAAGGTGGCTAGTAGAACATTAGAAATGTAGAGAAAAAAAGATACTAAATTTTAACATCAAAGCCCCAATAATGAAGCAAAACCATAACATCAAGTCTGACAGGAGCATATTGGAGACCCTATATTTAAAGAACATTACATCAGCTATTTCGCTTAACCCATTTCTTAGTTAATAGCTAATGATATTGAGAATAAGAAGGAAGTAGACTCTACAAAAATTGAATGGCCGAAATACCTATAAAAGGGCACAAATAGAATATAAAGGGGAGTTAACTTAGCCCCTACATCTTTTGGGGGATATAAATACCTCATTTTCAAAATAGAGGGAAGTCGTTTGGTACAAACAAACAACACCCATTTTCAGAAAAATAAAAGCTGGAAAAGAAGAAGATAAGAAGAGGAAGAAAGAAAATAACTATTTGAGGAGAATCACCTTAATTGGCTTGAAATCTCTTCACTTTTCTCTTTACATTTTGTTTCTTTTCTTATTTGCATCTTGGACCATGGTTGGGTTTAACTTAGTTGTTTTTAATTTGGTATTTATGGACTAAAATTTTATTAGCTAGGATAATTATGGAACCTTAATATGAGATTATTAGTACTTTGCTAAGTATGCTTAATGCAATATGAGATTTATTCAATCAAATGTTATTCATGTTTAATGCTTGCTATTGCTGATAAAAATTGGTGGGTAATTAAGTTAATTAGTTATTATGAAAAGGTTGTAATAAATGGGCTTAAAACTTGAATGATTCATTTTTAATTTCTTTGACTTTATTTTTCTAATAATATAGACATATATTTTTATCGTGCATAATCTTGTAGGAATAATGCTTGAAAATGTATTCTTGATGTTAAATTAACATATCCATATGTTAGTTTAATTAAAGGATTGAAACATAGTGACTTCAAGAAAGCCTATAAACTATTCAAGTCATAACATTGCTACAACATCGCTACAAATAGTTTCAAATTAGGGGGAATCAATTATTCTAGCTCATCATTTCATCATTATCAATTTGTGTTACTGTTATTAAATTGCATTGAATATTTCTATGCATTTAATCAAATTTGTATTCCCTTCCCAAATTGCCAAATGTTAACTTTGCAATTTATGTTTTAAAATTAATCTCTGTGGAGACGATAAATTTATTATTTACTATATTACTTGTTAGCAATTTTGTACACTTGTATATCATAATAAAATTCATGACATTTCATTATCGAGGCATTTTATTAATTAAAGTACTAGTGCTTAGTCACTGTTGGATCTAGTACCCTAAGTGTAGTATTTTTGTCAATATACACTTGTAATTTTTTTGGAAAAATTGGTTGATAAAACAAATTCATTTATTACATTAATATACTTTGTCCTCATATGTTTTTTGCACGCAAAGAAAAATGGAAGCAAATGTTGCTTATTGGTTGTCTAAATGTCTAACTAATACTAAGCAATATTATGTGGTCGGATTATAATACAGAAAGACAACTTGTACTAGTAGACCAACCTAAAAATATCCTTAGTCTAATCAGAAATGAGCAAACTGATTGAAAGACTAATATGTCGTCTATCAAGTCCTTAGGAAGATGCCTTGTCTTGGGCATCGAAGCGGATGACTCCCAAAAGATAAAGACATAGATATGACTGACTAGACTGACAGTACATCAGATAGGACCCAAATAGAATAAATCCTAAATTCATTTATGAATTTATTCACTGTAACATTCATAGTGTGACATAGCTAAATCCTGAGTGGATGGCGGATTATGTATGCGTGACTGGTACACTTTGGTGTAAGTAGAAGCCTGAGTTCAAATAGATAAGGAATTGAAAGCTGATGTGTTGGGTGTATGACTTCTGTAGTATTTAGCATCATTCAAAAAAGTGGAAGTCATAGCCCAAAACATGGGAAAATGATATCCTCTCATTGGCATTACATGGATGATGAAAAGTAAACGTGGCCACAGGTCGTCCGTCTTTGTGATGGATGACTTGATCACTACTTGATGGTGATTGACTTTCCATGAAGGAAGATGTAATGGTTACCATGAGATAAAATAGAATCATATTGGGAGAAAAAAATATTATCCCAAAGAGATCAAGGTTATCCTGTGAGTGTAACACACTATGACAATGACATTAGATGAGCACTAAGTAGTTGCTTTCGTAATGGTATGTTGTTAGGGAGAGCTTAGTCATGATACTATAGTGGAATGAATTTGTGACTAAATGAGTTTATAATTAATAGGTGAAAAGATGGAACTTAATTATAAATCATTTGAGCCTCAACTTCATATATCCATTCGGTCCCTTCGCTAGCTCGTTGAAACCAAAAATGAATTGTGTGCTTAAATAAAAATAAACAGAATGAATAGAAAAAGAGAAATTGGAAATAGAGAGAATTTGTTCTCAATTGTTACATATATATTTTTCTAGAATGACAGTTCTACTAGTTTTTATTAAAGAAGAGATATTTTCCATTTTTACCCCAAAAGGAAAACTTTTTCTAGTTCTATGTTTTAAATAAATTGGTTTAAGCTCACACTTAAAGCAGTTCGTGGTACAAAAATAATGGAGAATATTGTTTAGTTGAAAGATGGAAAACAACAAGGATCCGCTTATCCAAGAAAATAGGTATGGATTCGATTAAGGTTTATTACTATAAATATCACAAACCAGGTCGATTTCCAAAAATTTAATTTTCCTCTGTGCAAGAAAACCATTTTCAAACCATGTTTTTCCTACAATCACAATATAGAAGAGGTTACCTAGGAATCTGAGGAGACAATGCAATCGCTATACTCCTATCTATTTTTAGGTCAATTTCACGGATGAAATTTGTTAAAGGAAGGGAGAAATGTAACGACGTGTATAGGTCCCGAATAAGCGTTGTCATAAATTTGAAGTGGTTAAACATCAAAATCAATAACTCAACTCGAAAGTCAACTTATTACCTCTTTTGTATGTATATATATTTGGTATATGGCATGTATCTAGGACAATGTATTGGCTTGACAAAAAGCTAATTTTTGGTATTTTGGTTTAAGGTCTGAAAGTTAAATTGATCTCGTAATTTAGAAGTTAATATGCTTGATCTTATAGACTTTAATTTTGTGAATTGGTTGATTATATGTTTATGCATTAGATCCTAATCTTTGATGCTGTTGAGTGTGATTTCATGACGTGAATTGATAGCTGTGCATTGATACTATGTTTGGACATGTTATAGGTATAGATTGGAATGAATTGTAGGATTTAAAATGTTCAAATTTGGAAAGCTTACTATTTAGTCTCGAGACAAGAAGAACATGTCTTGAGAATCTAAGACTAAATTTGTCATTTTAATGTGTTGTAGTAGGCTTAGTCTCGTAACCAGCTTAGGAGGTGTCTCGAGACAAGGGCACATTGAAGCTAAATCATTTTGCCCTATTCTATATCTCGAGACAATAACCCCTTGTATTGTCTCGAGACAACCAATCATCAAAGCTAAAATAAGGAAATAGGGGATGCATGTCTCGAAACATGTTGACATAGAAGAAAAAGTTCCCAAAAAAATTAAAATATGATTGTCTCGAGACTTGGGGATCCTTGTATCTAGAAATAATGATAAAACTTGAAAATAGAGTTTAGATTCAAGTCTTAATTACCAAATTGACTTAGCATAACCCCATAACTTGATAAATTAAATTACGAAACACTATAAATGTAAATTTTTGGTTAAAATGAGTGATTGAATTGATATGAATGATATTTGTGTACTGAATGATATGATTAAGTTAGTCTGAGTTGCTTCAGAAACATAATGTGACATCACACATTCGGATATGACAACTAAGTCAAATGTGGTGTGTTACAAAATAACTAAACAAATGGTCTATAAAAAAAGTAAATTCTAAAATACATGAAACTACTAATACTTTTACAGAAAAATAATTTTTAAAAATAAATTAAAAATATTATTTCAAATGAAAAACTCTTTAGAGAAGATTATCATTTACTTAAAGTATGCCACTGAAAACTATTACTACTCACATATATACAAGTATCCTCCGAGATTTAACATTCAAAGAAAACATGTGCCAAATCCTCAATACAACCACACCAATGAAAAATATGTGCAATGTTAAAACCCTTCTCCCCAAGTCGGGCGTTACAGGGAAGAAACCCTCTCATACATAGCTACAGAAAGTTTTTAACTTTGGGAGGAATTGGACAATTCCACACACATTGCCAAAGAGCATCCCTTATGAACACATTTTTATCTATATAGAGTCTTTTAGCAACCCCATATCCTATTTTAACTGTGTACAAACCTTTAGCATCAAAATGCCATACCATTTTATCACTTTTTTAATTAATAGAAATGGGTAGATTGAAAACTCGTGAAACATCAGTCGGGACTAACAACCCTTCAATGAGATCTTTATTTCAACTTAAACTAAGCATCGAAAAAAATCATATGCCTTTATAGTTTTTATACACCATTTTCCCAAGTCTGTTTATTTTTTTCTTTGCAATTCTTTTGCAAGTTGATTCGTTATTGTTTTTTTGTTGTATTCTGTTTTAATAAATTTAATAACATTTTAAGGGATCTGGTGCGAAGTAATCATCTATGCAATGGCGAATACAAGTTGTAAAGATACAAACTTACCAAATCTACGAGCTCACCGAATTTTCGAGCTCATCAAATGTGTGGGCTCACCAAGACTGCAAGTTCATCAAATGTGCGAGCTAAGCAAGACTGCGAGCTCACAACAGTGCTAGCTCATCAAATCTATGAAGCCACCAAAAGTGTGAGTTTACATGTGAACCCTTTTTCTCTGCAATTTTCCAACTTGCATTTAAACAAAAATATTTTTTGATAAGATGTTTTGGTTATTGATTAGAATAAAATCATCCAATAAGAGACAAGTTGTACTGTACAAGTTCCAAGACTTTTCAAGTTGTAATAGTTTACTATTATTTTTACTTATTTAAGTAATAGATGTTCGTGTAATCTTTAAGTTGGAATGAAAATTAGAAGTTTATAATATGTTTACTTCTTTGTTTTGTTTTATTTATTTCTCTCTGAATATATTCTTTCTTCAAATATCCAACAATTGGTACCTAAAACCACTTATCTTTGAGGGTCTATTTTCATAAAAATGTCTTCAGCAAGCTTGTCATCACTTCCACCCCCTGTTTTCACAGGAGAAAACTATTTGGATAGTAAAAATGAAGACTTATCTTCAAACATTCGTTTTTTAGGAGATCGTAAATGCTGAAATAGAGCCAGAAGCTTTACAAGCAAATCCAGCGCTTGCTCAAATGAGACAACACAGTAAGGAATGTGCAAAAAAACATAAGGCAATATCTTGCCTACAAAATGGTGTTTCAGACATGACCTTTATAAGAATCTTGGATTGTGTCACTCCTAAACAAGCTTGGGATAAATTTAAGGAGGAGTTCTAGGGTTTGCAGAAAACAAGTCTGCACACTTTATTCCGGTATGTATGGATTTTTCTTTGGATAGTTTGGCTGGATTATATATTTCTGAGATTATTAGATTGCATAGAGTGTCTGTCTCCATTATTTCAGACAAAGATCCTCGATTTACAATTAGATTTTGTGATAAGTTGCAAGAAGCATTGCGTACTTAATTACATTTCAGTATCGTATTCCATATTTAGACTAATGGACAATCTGAACATGTTATATAGATTTTAGAAGATATGCTTCGGTGTTGCGTGCTTGAATTTGAAGGTAACTGGGAAAAATATATGCTTTTAGTTTAATTTGTTTATAATAACAACTATCAGTCCAGTATTAAAATGGCATCTTATGAGGCTTTGTATGTTGTAAACGTAGAACTCCATTGTACTGGACAGAGCTCAGTGAGAAAAAGATACATGGAGTTGACTTAATTCATGAAACTGGAGAAAATGTGAAAGTAATTCGAGATAGTTTAAAAGCAGCCTTTGATCGTCAAAAGTCTTATGCAGATCTTAAAAGAAAAGAAATAGAATTTCATATCGGCGACAAAGTATTCTTGAAAGTATCACGTTAGAAGAAAGTTATTCTGTTTGGTCGAAAAGGAAAATTGAGTCCACGATTCATCGGGCCATATGAGATTACTGAAAGAATCGGACCTGTTGCATATCGGTTGGCATTACCACCAGAACTTGACAGAATTCATAATGTCTTCCACTTGTCTATGTTACGATGATATTGGTCAGATCTTTCACATGTTATTTCTCTGAAAGAAGTTGAAATTCAACTGAGATGACTTACAGTGACAAAATGATCAAAATCCTGGCACGTGAGACAAAACAGTTAAGAAATAAAAAATGTGGCTTTAGTAAAATTTCTTTGGCAACGGCATGGTATAGAAGAGGCTATATGGGAATCGGAGGATACTATGAGAAAGCAATATCCAAATCTCTTTATTGGTAAGATTTTCAAGGACGAAAATCCCTAAAGGGGGGGGAGAGTTGTAACAACCTAATTTCAGTAAAATCGGAACAGTGGTTTCGAGACCACAAATTCGACGCAGAAAGAAAATTTATTTTGATATTATTGCATGGTCTGTATTATGATAGGAATGTTATGTGAAAATTCTAATAAGAAAATTTTACCGATTATGTGTTTAATTATAGGAAGGACCAAATTGCATAAAATGCAAAACTTGAGTTCTAGTAGCTAAAAGGATCAATTAGCTATGGAATTCAAAACTTAAAGTCCTTATATGGTAATTAGACCATTAATGAAAATTTAGTAGATATTATTGGTGATTTATCCATGGAGAAATTAGAAAAGGCTAATAACTAAATTGAAAATCAAAATAATTAAAAGATGATAAATTAAAAATAAGAAATATCATCATATTATTATCATCTTCATCCCTAAATTTTATGGAAACCCTAGGAGAGAGAAAGGAAACTAATCAAGCTTAATTAGGTAAGTATTCTTGTCCCGTTTTTTGTAATTCTTATATTTTTGAGATCGGGATAGTTTAATCTATTTATTTTGGGGATTAATTTAAAAAGTTATCAAAATAACAAAAATTTTCCATGGATGAATATGATGAAAATTTGAAATTTATGGTAGAAAATGAAAGGTTGTTGATAGATAAACAACTTTTACAAAGAGAATTTTGATGAAATTATGATTTAAGGACTAAATTATAAAGATCTAGAAGTTATGGAAAGATTCTAAATTTTGTTAAATACATGTGCTGTAAATGTTACATGAAAATTTTAGTTACGCTTGGAATGAGGATTAAATTGCATGAATTTCATTTTTCAAGCCTATGGACGAAATTGGAATTTATGAAAAGTTTAGCAAATGGTAATTTTTTCTAGAGTGTAAATTGAATCCAATTGAATATGAAAAGCGATAAATTGATGATTAAATTCATTTATATAGATCCAGACAACTCAAATTTAAAGCTAGATCGAGGAAAAGAAAAAATGCTGGATTAGTAGACTTTTGAATACAAACAAGTGTCGAGGTAAGTTCGTGTAACTTATTTTTGTGTGTTAATATGTTTGAATTTAATGTTGTATTTGGGTGAATTATATAAATGTTAAAGTATGAAATAAATCACATGCTCGATATTGCTTGATAAATGACAAGTTCCGTTTGAATAATGAAATTCGATGGATATGGGATTTCCCAAAATAAATATGGTCCTGGATATGTTGCGGATAGAATATAGCTCAGACTAGTAATCTTGTTATTGCCCTATCGAGCATCCTGATAAATAGTTCTTACAAGCATCCTGATCGGTAGTGATCATGCATGCGTTGCGTACTATCGCAGCTTTGTGTGAGCGTCCTGCTACATGATTCGATCGGCCGTGATCCAACATATAATGCAGACACAAACACAATTTTACATGAGCTTTAACGACCCAAAAATCTTTAATATTTATTTATTTATGTTGTGACACAACTGTGTATCTGCTTCAGTGGTTATGTGTTCTAGGAGTGTCTAAGAAGTCTTGGGTTCAAGCCTCGGCTTGTGCAAAATTTTTGTTTTAAATGAATAAACCCTTTCCTTTAGTCAGTAGGTTTATAAATAAATACGGGTATAAAATGACAGAATGGGCCTACTGGTCTGGTGGTTAAGTAGTGTGGCAAAGTGCTGAGGGACTTGAGTTCGAGTTCTGGTGGGCGCAGTGGAGTGTTCTATTTTGCTGCTAGTGCTGTATGGGTGTTTTAGTCAAACCAAACTACTGAATAGTTGTAGTGGAATTTGAATTAGGTGGATGAGGGAGGAGTGGACGATTTTGAGGGATTTGGGGAGGAAAATAAGGAAATTTGAGGATAGTGGGAGAGTTGGTGCCGAACTTGAACTCTTGTCTCTCAAGATTTCGACTTTGGATGGTAGTTTCTCTCCATTTCAATTTCTATCAATGTTTTTCACTTCTTGGAGGCCAAATATTGCTAAGGGTTCATTCGGGTATCTTTCTTTTTCTTCTATTTCGACTTTGTTCTTCCCTATGACAATCGTTCTTCCCCCTTTCCTATCAATTTTCTCTTCTTCTTCTACACCTCTAACAAACTTGCTTTCTTTGGCCGAACACTCTTCCTCTCACTTTCATAACTCTTTTGGTTTTGGCAATTTTATCTCTTTTCATCTTGTTTGCTTCCTGCTATTTTGCACCCTTTATTTTTCTGGCTGCCGACTTCTTTTCTTCTAGCAGAAACCTACCTTTTCTCGCCATTCACTCTTTGTTCTTTGACCAATCGATTGTTGGTGCGCAACAGCTGTTTCCTCCCTCTCGGCCATAGTAGTTGCTTCACCAAACACCTCCCTTTTGCTGCCAATTTTGCTACCTACAATCTCTATCTTTAGTTTCTTTCTTCTTTTTTATTCTTCTAGATTAAGTTGTTGAATATTACTACGGGTGCGGTTGTTCTATCTTTTGTCTCTATCGAATCGTTGTGCTTTTGGCCTTCTATTTGGATATAGGCTGATAGTTTTTTTCTCTATACTTGGATTTGGGTCTTTGGTTCTAACCGTGGAGATAGTGATCACTCCTTATCAACGGTTTAATTGTGCAAGGCCTCAGTTGTTCAAACAAGGTTTGGAGTGCTTAGGAATGGCGTACGCATTTTTCGTAGCCAGGTGTGTAAACATAACCTCGCAAACTGAAATCGGTAAAAAGCCAGAAATTTGAATTGTCGATGTCACACGGGCGCGTGATGCGTGATATTCGTAACAAGTTTTAAATATTTATAAATGAATCGTAACAAGTTTTAAATATTTATAAATGAATCATTCTTAAGACTAACTTATTATCACGATTACGGCAAGTGTACCTATCGAACAGTAGTATAGTTTAGCAAGACCGAATTGTCGAACCCAAAGGAACTACGAATACTAGTATTTACTTCCTTTTTATTATCTAGCCTAAAAATTAAGAGGTTTGGTTATCTAAACTAATTACTAACTAAGAATCCATAGAAAGAAAACTTGGGAAAATACTTTTGGGAAAATTCGATTGATTGAGACAATAACAAAGGAAAAATCCACCTAGACTTCACTTGTTATTTAACTCTGAATCAGGTGATTTATTCATTTGTCTTGATCCGTAGAAATCCCTAAATTATATTATTATCCCTCTCGAGACTAATAACGTCTAACCTTAGGTTGAATAATTGAAATCTCTTTCTAATTAACACCCTAGAATTGCATTAACTTGATCTATGGATTCCCTTATTAGGTTTCACCCTAATCTGGCAAAATCTTGTCACCCTATCTCTAGGTGCGCAATCAACTCCGCTTAATTATGACAATTTTACTCTTAGACAGGGTCTATTCCTCCTTTGAATAAGAGCGTTAACTTGAATCAATATCTTGGAATATTAAAACAAGAATTAAGAATAAGTCAAATATTTATCGTACAATTCAGATAATAATAACAAGATCTGTCTTAGGTTTCATTCCCCTTAGGTATTTAGGGGGTTTAGTTCATATTTATGAAAGAAAACATCTCAAAAGAATAGAGATAACAAAACATAAGAAAACCCAAACTCCTGAAGGAACTTGAAGGGAGATCTTCAGTCTTGATGATAAATCCGGCTCTTAAGATGGATCAATCGGCCTTCCTTGAGTAATTCCTTACTTCCTACTCTGCGTTCCTCTCTTAAGTGCCTCCTCAGGTGTTTAAATAGGCTTTTGAATGCCTAAGAGCCCTCAAAATTGGTCTTTTTCGAATTGGACTAAACTTGGGCTCGGCAGGGACACGCCCGTGTGACACGCCCATGTGCTATTACTTAAGGCCATGGTCAAGGCTGTTAAATGGGAACGGGCTTGTAGTCTACCCGTGTAAGTCGTGCTTCGATCCTGCCAAATGGACACGGCCGTGTGACACGCCCGTGTGAGAAAGTCCAGGCCGTGTTGATTTCCCACGTGGGTCTATTTTCTCTGTTTTCGAACCGTTTCTTGCTCTTTTTACTCTCCTATGCTCACCTAAGTATAAAACATGAAATTAAAGGATTAGGAGCATCGAATTCACCAATTCTAAGGAGAAACAATCCATAAATGCGCTAAGCATGCGATAAAAATATGTATAAATTATGGTTTATCAAATACCCCCACACTTGAGCATTTGCTTGTCCTCAAGAAAAATCTCAACTCAAAATCAAAATAAATTCTTCTCGATTTATAATCTCTATCAATAATATCTCAAAATAATCCATAAGTATTCATTCATTGAAAATTCAACTAAAAGTTCATCAAAGTTTCAAACATTCCAAGTTGAGCATTTTATCACGAAAACATAGGTGTCTCCCTTTATCTAAGTGATTACCTTTGATCAAAATATCATAAAGTTTAACATCCTTACTAAAGATTCATTCAAATCACTTAAGGTGTTTAAGGATATCAATAAAAGCACTCATTAGTCAATATGAAAAGTTATTACCATAGGCTTGCTTGAAAATCAAATCTCCACCACTATATATTGAGTTGATACATCAATCAAAAAGGTCTTTTAGAGGGTTGTAATGCGGCTTTGGTTAGGGGGTGTGGTCACAAGCTGAAAGAAAAGGTTAGAATCGAGATTGAATTGAAAAATCACTTAGCTAGAAAAATAACTAATCATTAATTAAATACAAGTGAGCTTCTTCTCAGAATATGGAATTAACATTCAAGCTCAAAAACGACGAATTACAACTAATATGTATTGAAGTACATTCGTTTTTTTATAACAAGTCAAATATTTAGAAGAGCAAAACATAGTTAAGCAATTAGTTCAAATCAAATCTCGAAAAAAATAGGGATTAAATTAGGGGATTTCAACAATAATGGGTTATGGGTTAATATTGAGGGTGAATCAATTAATGGCTTGTTAGGCTCAAAGGGGTTCAGTAAGGGTTAATTATGAAGGTAGGCTTTTATGGAGTGAGTGGGTTAAACCTAAGTGTCTTTATCATCTTGACATATCAAATCAAATGGTGTGGTCTTGACATGTATAACCAAGCAAGTTCTAGAATAACAATTCAATACTGACGCACTCAAAGCAACAGTAAAAGTGAGCATGAAAGAAATAATAGATGCTTTAAAGGCTCAAGATCTCACAAAAAATTATGGCTTTTTGATGTTCAACTTGTGAATTTTAACTCAAGATAATACTTAAACTTCGGAAAACAACCTAAAAGTTTTTAATTCTTCAAAAATCAACTTATCATGCTTGATTCACTAATGTCTTAAAGTTTAAACAATCAATGCATAAATGTCTATGTTTTAATTCAAGACATATCAATAAAAATCATAAGTTAATTAAAATTCATTCTAATAGTGATATGAGTGATTCACGTGAGAAGAAGACAGAATTCGGGGATGTTTAAAGATGATATAAAAGACCCCCCACACTTAAGATGTACATTGCCCTCAATGTACAAAGATAGATATATTGAAAAAGATAGATTTATAATCATAAGATGGGAGAGAATTGAAACTTCCTGAATGATGAATGAACTCTTTGAATTGGAGTTATGGAGAGTACTCGGCCAAAGCAAAAATGAGAGTGGAGGAGGATACTCTGGTGGTGGTCGAGGTTCATTAATCCATAAATCTAGCGCCAAAAGAATATTATATCTGGCGGTAGCTATGGTCGTGGTCGAGCAGGACATGGCAGTCGTAGAGAACCTTTCCCGGTGGAGTTTTTAGTTCCTATGTGATGATGAGCTTTGGAGCTCTTTATAGCTATGATAGAATCAGGAACTTTTAAAGGAATATAAAGAAGCATAATTACTCGTAATGAAATAGCCGAAATTAAAAATTGTAAAATAATAATGATAAAACCTATTAAAAATAAGCTTAAAGAAAAACAAAAAGTAGTCTTAAAATAGAATAAAAGTTTTTAAACATCTTCATCGCTAGATGGTTCGCGAGGTAGGGGTGGCGATGAGATGTGGAAGTGCTGACAAATCTATTGTAGAGTAGTATCAATGTTATCGAAGCACTGAAAACACTGTTGCTCGAATCGAGTAAGGCACTCAGAGATGTCAGCGTATAAAGCCACCGCATGAACTGGACGAGAGGGGGGTGGTGGCTGTGTTGGTGGAGGGACATCATTAGTAATGTCCTCTGAGTCCTCCTTCTAGGTGGACTAGGCGAGGCGGTACTGAGGAGGGTATGTGCCACATCGTTTCTCGATCATCCTCATACTTAGCATGCTCGAAATGCCCTGTGGGGACATCTGGCCGATGAGAGTGATGGAGGATGATTGTGCTACTGTGTTGAGGAGCCTAAAGTGCCGAGCCAGTTGAGTCACATAGGTTCCGATAGAGATGACCCCTTTTTTATGCCGCTCCATCTGGTGGCGAATGGCGAGGGCAATAAAGTATGCGGGGTTGATGACGTGGCCATTCACCATACTCCATAAGAAGTAGACATCGTGGCCGGTGATGACGCTGGTACTCTCTCGTCTCCCTGTCAGAGTGTGAGCCAAGATAGCGTGTAGATACCTCAAGGATGGAGGGAGAGTCGATGCATTGGAGAGACTAGGATCGTAAGTGACTGAGGCAGGGACGAGGTCCCTTCAGCATTTTGAGGGGGAGTAATGGATGTGTTGGTGAGGGTTTTGAGTTTATTATCGTCCATGAATTCCTCCGTGTATAGCCCTAGTGCAATTCTGAACTTGGGTACGCTCAACTGGCGTACTAGAGCACCAAAGCGGAACTGGACTGTTACAGGATCGTCAAAGTTTGTCATAACGGTCTGAAGATGGAACATTGAGCAAAGTTCTAATGTGAACTCGAGATACGTCGGCTCGATGATATCAAAGAAGAGCCCCCACGGGACAGTCGTTAGGAGGGCTCAGACCGTGTTAGCCAATTGAATCTATTCGAGTGCGGCCCAATCAATGCAGTGGCCCAATCAATGCAATGGCCCACACCTAGGGGTCGGGCTCGTAATATCTGATATAATTCCTCTTGGGGTCCCAAGGGAACTTGGAGGACTGGGTGCCTAATCTCCGTGCTAGGACCTGAGGATGACGCTGCTCCTTTCCTCTTCTTCGAGGCGGGAACAGCAGTCTTCTTACCACGTGAGGATGACATTGTACTTGCGTTGAAAAATCGAAGGTCAACCAATACGTCCCAAAAATAGCACGGAAGCACAAAACTAAATAGGAATATTTCATGAGACTTACGTAATGGATGGAGTAAACAAAACTACTAAATATATCAAGTTATAGGATTATGGGAATAATGTAATGGGAATATGAATGAATGCATGTGGGTAAGCATAAATTTCATGAAAGAAGGAAAAAAATGAAAGAGTATAGCTAATGTAGTAACTAAAATGAAAATTGTTTATAAACAAGCATGAGTATTTTAATATTCTAACTATGAATATTCATTCAAAATAGTTCAATAGAGCAAAAAAATCAGGAAATAAGCCACATATTTAAAGAAAATAGAGAGAAAAGAGTAAACAAACGCAAAAGGAAGCAACTTGGGGCGTCGGAATCGATGTTGTAGGCGGCACACGGGCGCGGGGGGCAGGGCGTGTAGAGTTGCAGCGGCTAAGGTTAGGGATTTTTGGGGAGGGAGATGATGAATAGTAAGGGATTTATATAGATTTTAGGGCACACGGCCGTGGGACACACCCATGTGGCCTAATTTTTGCCCGTGGGTTTCGCGAATTTTGAATTTGAGCGCGTCTGACATTCGGACTATGCCCATGTTCTTTCGTCATGTTGGTGCACACGGTCGTGTCACACGGCCGTGTCTTGCTTCGTTCGCTTCTCTCATGCCCGTGTACATAGGTCCACGCCCGTGTTTATTTTGACAGTGTCGACCATGGGTGGATGGCACGGGCGTGTCGCACACCCGTGTTACATTCTCAGTTTCAACCACGGTTTCAAGGCACGGACATGTCTCACGCCCGTATTGTTCTGGCAGTTTCACCCAAGGCCATATCGCACGGCCGTGGCAACTTATCACAACTCGTGTGGGGGAAAAAATCTTACCCCGTTTTCACACGGCCTAATGCACGTCCGTGTGCCTGGTCGTGTGGTCTTTAGAAAGCTTGCATTCCATGATTCAATTAGTATGTTAGATGCTAAGAACTAAGATTTAAAGAAATTAACACTGTTAGTGCTAGGGTTTCCTCCTGAGAAGCACTTATTTATAGTCTAAGCTCGACTTACCTCTCTTCTGCATGGTCAAGATGGTGCGAGGAGTTTACACTCCTCATCCCTGCTATAAACTTTATCAACATAAGGTTTAAGACAAGTATTTTTTACCTTAAATGTGTCGAATTTGAGATGATTTACCTCGACTGTACCATATTGGAAAATACTGAGTACCGTAAGATGAATTTCTTCATTAGGTTCAGAAGTGGTAATGCGAGGATCTACTGGATCTAATAGTACTTTGTCTCTAACCTTAAGTTGATTTGGTGAGGTATTGGGCTCATTCTGGCTCGGTTTCAGTTTATCGGGTGTTCTCGATTTCTATGTCCATCATTCATCTAACTCCTCGACTTGTAGCCCTCATTCTTCATAGATAGGTCCTTTATTGTTGTTTGAACATGGCTCATATGCGTTCTTTGTAACTCTTTCCTTCACAGAAGGTTTCAGCACATGATCAGTACTAGTAGAATGATTTATACAACCACCTTCAATTTTCGATGTGTTACTGAATTACGAGCTTGAAGGGTGATTGTTTCGTCTCTCACACAAAGTGTGAGTTCACCTGTGCTAACATCAATAATGGTTCTAGCAATCGCTAAAAAGGGTCGTCCTAAAATTAAAGGTGCGTTACTATCCTCTTCCATGTCTAGAACAACAAAGTCTACTGGGTATATAAATTTATCGATCTTAACAAGAACATCTTCAATGATACCCCTAGGAAATCTAATGGTTTTATCAGCCAATTGAATGCTTATTCTAGTTTGTTTGGGTTTCCCAAGACCTAGCTGTTTAAACATTTTATAAGCCATAACATCAATGCTTGCCCTTAAGTCAGCCAATGCATTATGAACATCTAAACTACCAATTAAACAAGGAATCGTAAAACTCCCTGTATCTTTTTATTTGTTGGGTAGCTTATTCTGTAATATGGCTGAGCAAACTGCATTCAATTTCACATGTGACGCCTTATCCAACTTTCGTTTATTTTTTAAAAGCTGCTTTAAGAGTTTGACTGCGTTTGGCATCTGCAAAAGAGCTTCAATAAATGGTAAATTAATATGTAACTTTTTTAATAATTTAAGGAATTTACCGAATTGTTCTTCTGTGTGGTCTTTCCTTGTCGCGTTTGGGTATGGCATACGAGGTTTTTATTCTTTACTTACCGATTTCTGGTCATTATGGTCCACCTCACCCTTACCTTTACTTGCCACAGTTTCTTGCTTCGGTTCTGGTTCAGGTGCAACTAACCCTTCTGCATATTGAATGGTAATTGCATTGATTTGCTCCCTTGGGCTAGATTCAGTGTTACTCGGCAAACTACCTTGTGGTCATTCAGAAATCATTTTGGCAAGTTGGCCTACTGAGTTTCGAGCCCTTGGATTGACACTTGTTGATTCTTAAGGGCTGTCTCGGTATATTGGTAACGAGTTTCTAACACTGAGATGAATTTTGTTAACATCTCCTCAATGTTCGGCTTCTTTTCTTGCTGGTAAGGTGGTTGTTGAAAACTCGGAGGATATTGTGGCCTTTGATTTCCTTGACCGCCCCACGAGAAGTTGGGATGGTTCCTCCAACCTGCATTATAAGTGTTACTATATGTGTTATTTTGGGGTCTAGAGTTATTGTTACCCATATATTGGACTTGTTCCTCCTCGATACTAGGGTTGAAGGGTTGATATTCTGTGCATGCTCCTCCTCCATTCGAATCGCACCTCATCACTGGATGTACCTGAGTAGAACCACACAAACCATTAATCTTTTTATTTAAGAGTTCTACTTGGTTAGATAGCATAGTAAACGCATCAAGGTTCAAAACACCGGCTGCCTTCGTCGGCTTTGTCATCATAACTTGCCACTAATAGTTATTCAGTGACATCTTCTTAATAAATTTGTAAGCCGCCTCAGGTGTCTTATTATTGATAGTTCCACCAGCGGCTGTATCAATCATCTGCCGAGTCAAAGGATTCAGGCCATTGTGAAACGTTTGAACCTGTAGCCAGAGTGGTAACCCATGGTGAGGGCATCTTAGCTAAAAGTCCTTGTATCTCTTCCATGTATCGTAGAGTGTTTCTAAATCCATCTGCACAAAAGAGGAGATATCATTACGTAATTGGCTTTTTTAGCTGGCGGAAAATATTTTAATAAAAACTTTTCGGTCATTTGTTCCCAAGTAGTGATTGACCCTCGTGATAACGAGTTCAACCATTGTTTAGCCTTATTCCTTAATGAAAAGGGAAACAACTGAAGGCGAATGGCGTCATCAGAAATGCCATTAATTTTAAATGTATCACAAAATTCTAAGAAATTTGCCAAGTGAGCTTTGGGATCCTCGTCCTGCAAACCATCAAACTAAACAAACTGTTGTATCATTTGAATTGTGTTATGTTTCAGTTCAAAATTATTTGCAGCAATAGCAGGTCTAACTATACTTGACTTAGTTCCTGTTAAATTAGGTTTAGCATAATCATACATAATGCGTGGAGCAGGATTCTGATTTTCTAGATCAGCAGCAATCGCAAGAGGTAACGAATTTTCTTGGTTTTCAGCCATCTCCTCGGTTGTGGTTAAAGTATCATCCTCGTGCTCGTCCTCTGTATATCTTAGGCTTCGCCTTATTTCTCGCCTGTTTCTGCGAACAGTACGGTCGATCTTATCGTCAAAAATAGTGGTCCTGATGGGTTTCTTCTAGTAATAAACTAGAAAAACCTGTCAGAAGAAAATAAATGAAGAATTAGAAAATAAAATAAAAATTTAAATTGCAATAAAAGTAAAATGGCTAAAGTAATGAAAATCGAGTGTTCCTAATATCCTAGTTCCCTGGCAACGATGCCAAAAACTTGATGTGTGATATTCGTAACAGGTTTTAAAGATTTATAAATGAATCGTTCTTGAGACTAACTTATTATCATGATTAAGGCAAGTGTACCAATTTGACTATGAATCAGATGATTTATTCATTTGACTTGATCCGTAGAAATCCCTAAATTATATTATTATCCCTCTTGAGATTAATAATGTCTAGCCCTAGGTTGAATAATTGAAATCTCTTACTAATTAACACCCTAGAATTGCATTAACTCGATTTATGGATTCCTTTATTAGGTTTCACCCTAATCTGGCAAAATCTTGTCACCCTATCTGTAGGCGCACAATCAACTCTGCTTAATTATGATAATTTTACTCTTAGACAGGGTCTATTCCTTCTCTGAATAAGAGCGTTAACTTGAATCAATATCCTGGAATATAAAAACAAGAATTAAGAATACATAATTAAGAACAAGTCAAATATTTATCGTACAATTCAGATAATAATAACAAGATCTATCTTAGGTTTTATTCACCTTAGGTATTTAGGGGGTTTAGTTCATATTTATGAAAGAAAACATCCCAAAAGCATAAAGATAACAAAACATAAGAAAACCCAACTCCTGAAGGAACTTGAAGGGAGATCTTCAGTCTTGAGGATGAATCCAGCTCTTGAGATGGATCAATCGACCTTCCTTGAGTAATTCCTTGCTTCTTACTCTGCGTTCCTCTCTTAAGTGCCTCCTCAGATGTTTAAATAGGCTTTTGAATGCTTAAGAGCCCTCAAAATTGGCCTTTTCTGAATTGGACTAAACTTGGGCTCGGCAGGGACACGCCGTATGACATGCCCGTATACGATTACTTAAGGCTGTTGTCAAGGCTGTTAAATGGGCACGAGTGTGTAGTCTACCTGTGTAAGTCGTGCTTTGATCCTACCAAATGGACACGGTTGTGTAACACGCCAGTGTGAGGAAGTCCAGGCCGTGTTGATTTCCTACGTGGGTCTATTTTTTCCATTTTTGGCCCGTTTCTTGCTCTTTTTACTCTCCTATGCTCACCTAAGTATAAAACATGAAATTAAAGGATTAGGAGCATCGAATTCACCAATTCTAAGGAGAAACCATCCATAAATGCACTAAGCATGGGATAAAAATATGTATAAATTATGGTTTATCAGCGCACGGTTGCCCGTGTGGTAGGCTGTGTGATTGAACATGGATGTGTGGTCAATGAGGCTGGCCGTGTGCGATACACAGGTTGGACCGATTTGAGTCGTGTGGGCTATACGAGTATATGGGCCCACATGGGCAAACAACATAGGCTTGCGGGCCCATTTTCACTGTTAAACTTCTAAGTTTGCACGGGTCGCTTGAGGCGACTGTAAACCTATTGTAGGGTCGGTAAGTGTTCTTAGACCCTTAAAATGGCTATTATACCCTTATGTGATAGAAACATCTAAATGACTGTATATGAGGCATGCTGCTAAAACTGTACTGAATGCATGTATAATAATATGATTTTGCATGATATGTTGTATATTGCATTGCATTGGGTTGGGGGTTATATTATTCGGAGGAAGCGTATTGAAAGGCCTCGAGCTTGATTTACTAGCAGCTCAGCTGCATATTACTATATAGTGTTGCATTCAGTACTAGTTGGAGTGTAGGGCTGAGTAGGTTGATTATATCCCCACAAGAAGTGTAGGGTTAGACGGATATGGCGTGTAGGGGTTGGTTGGGTAGGATTCTTATGACTGTATATATGTGACTGTTACTGTACTGAGATGGGCTAAGGCCCAAACTGGACTGACACTATTACTGAAAAAGGGCTTATGCTCAAATTGTGATTATCTGTATACTATCTATTTTTGTGCATGAGGATTACACACAAAGTTTTTGTAAACTCACCCCTTTTGTTTGACTGTGCAGGTAGTCCACAGACATAGGTGGATTGGTGCAGTGAGGGACTCAAAGGTGGCCATAGAACCGTATCTATTTTCGTATTTGATTATGATTATAAGTATAATTATTTGGGGTATTTTTAATGTAGTAAGGCCTTTATGGATTTTTACTTTAATTTGAGATTTGTTTATCGTTGCTTATAATTCTTAATCATTAGTGTTAGGGAAACATGGATTTTCAAAAGTTACAAATGTTTTCTTTCAAAATACTTACTACTACATAAATCATTTTAAAAGCTTCCGCAACTTATAACAAGTGTAAATAAATGGATAATGTTTTGGAAACAAATAACTGGATTTAGAGAGTAGTTAAGATAACAAAAAGGATTTATCAACGATTTAGTTTTCGAAAGCACTATCATGTGACATCGCCAGATTTGACCATAATGTCTAGGCCGGGTTTGGGGTGTTACATGAGCATCCTAATATAAGCTCTTATGGGCTTCCTAACAAGGCTCGCTTGAACTTCCTGTTACCTTATCCGGTGCTTCCTGATAATAACTTTTCGGAGTTACCTGATAAGCTCTATGAGCTCCTTGATTAAAACTCTTATGAGTTTCCTAGTTAGCCTAGATAAGTGTTCTATTACATGGCTCATCTAAGCATCCTGATATGTAGCTAGAGAGTGTGCTCTCTGATTAAGTGCCCTAATGGGTACCCCTGATTATGAATTGGCGGTTTATAGTTTTGTACAACTTGTGTGTACTACCTGAGTATCCATCAGTATTTCAATAATTCAACGGACAAAACTTTTGACATGAGAAATTATGAGATTGAAAGAGTTATATCCAGAATACTTCTGAAATACTTGAAAAGAGTGTAGCATGATAAGCTCATACATACATATTTAATGTATATGTGAATAATGTGACTAACATACTTGTTTGAGTGTATATGATTAGACAAATTTTCCAATTTGTTGGGAATCATGTTATTGTATGCTTATTTGAATGAATGTAATTGGTAAGTTTAATTCTTGTTATACGAGCTTACTAAGCATTAAATGCTTACTGGGTTTCATTTTCTCTATTTTATAGTGCTTGAAAGCTCACAAAGGTTGGAGATCAGTAGGAGCATCATTACACTATCCACTAACTCATTTTGGTATAAATATTAAACTTATTTTGGTATAATGGCATGTATAGGTTAACTTGGCCATATGATAGCTTGTAAATGGATGTTTGTAAACTAGTCATTGGTATGGCTAGTGATGTTTGATTTGGTATATTATTACAAAGTTATATCATGTTAATAGATATAAGTGTATGGTATGGTTAGATTAAATTAAGGTAAACCATATGCCTTAACAAAAAAGTAAGTTTTGCTAAATGAAAATAGGTGATGTTATATGATACATGTTAATAATTTTTGCTTGGTTTAATGCTTGGCATTGGTTGATATATATGTGTAAGTGTTTTGGTCGGTTGATGGTAAAGTTTGGGAGAGAAATAAAGCTAGGAAATAGCCTTATTTTGTCTACACGGATAGACACATGCGCATGTGTCTTGACTATGTATGACACAAGGCCTGGCACATGGGCATGTGGTTTGGCCGTCTGTCCCCTGTATCTTAAAAATTGAGAAATAGAATGCTCAAAATTGGGCACACGTGCAGAGACACGAGCATGTGTCTCAAACATGTGTGGTGCACGGCCTAGAACATGCGTGTGTGTCATAGCCATGTGAAACTTGCACTCAATTTGTGAAAATTAAATTGACCACATGGCCTAGCAAACTGGCATGTGGTAGGCCGTGTGGCACAAGTCAAAGAGTTACACAAGTAAGGACATGGGCTGGGACACCGCCAGCCCGTTTGCCTCACATCGAATACCTACACGGCCTGAGACATGGGCATGCCACTTGGTCGTGTGAACCACATGGCCTACTCACACGGGCTTGTGATCCCTGTATATAAGAAAATTTTTGAAATTTTGCAAAAAATTTTCTGAGTAATGCTTAAATGGGGCCTCGAGGGTCCATCTAAGGGACAATATGATTAATCTCAAATATGAATAGTAAATTTCTTAAATTGCCTATAATTATTCTATAAACTTCGGTAATACTCTATAATCTTGTTTCGGTGATGGATATAGGTTAGAGGTGTTACATTTATTGGTATCAAAGTTACGGTTTAGCCAATTCTCAGATTAACGTAGTAAGTACGAGTTTAGTTATACATGCCATTATATACTTTGTGATAGTGTGATATCTTCTGACCATTTTTAAATGTGTTGTTCATATAGTAATGTCATCGAACCAAGTTAGAGTTGAATCTGAGGAGGCTGAGAGCACTACTCAAGCTTTCATTCAATGAGTTGTATCTAGTAGTAGTAGAAGGCCCGTATCTGAGGGCCGAGTTGAGGAGGCAAAAAAAGCCTTCTTTCAAATAATGAACGAGTGGTTCACCGAATATTTAAGAACTAATCCTGCTGTACAACAACTTCCCCCTCCTATTCCTCAACCGGTTCCAAAAATGCCGCAGGCTGCTGAATCTATTAGAGTTGGTAAGCCTCCGGTGGATAAAATCCGTAAGTATGGGGATGAGGAATATAAGACTACTACCGATGATGATCCAGAGAGAGCTGAATTTTGGTTGGAAAATACCATCAGGGTTTTAGATGAATTATCATGCGCACCAGCTGAGTGTTTGAAATCTGCAGTTTTTTTTATTAAAAGACACAACTTGCCATTGGTGAAATACCTTGATTTCAGTTGTATTGACAGAAAATGTTACATGGGAATTTTTCCAGACTGAATTCAGAAAGAAGTACATTAGTCAGAGATTTTTGGATCAGAAAAAGAAAGTATTTTTAGAGCTCAAACAGGGAAACATGACTGTATCTGAATATGAGTAGGAATTTGTTCGTTTAAGCAAATATGCAAGAGAATAGGTCCCAATTGAGGCTAATATGTGTAAACGTTTTGAAGAGGGATTAAATAAAGATACCAAACGGTTGATTGGAATTCTTGAATTAAGGGAATTTATGGTTTTGGCTGATTGAGCTCATAAAGCCGAGGAATTAAGTAAAGAAAAGAAACAAACAAAGAGAGAAGCTTAGATTTCTGGTAAAATATTTATGGGCAAGTCACAATCATCTACTTCAAAGAAACCAAAGATGTACCATGATCGTTCTACCACCTTTACGAGATATTCTGGGAAAGAGTGAGGCTCTCAATGTTCTAACCTGAGATCCTCATCTCCATTTGTAACGTTTTTGGGAAGTTTTGGTAATCCTAAACCAAAATGTAAATATTGTAACAAATTTCATTTTGGGGAATGCCGTTTGAGAAATGGAGCATGTTGAGAAATGGAGCATGTTATAGATGTGGTTATTTTGACTATGTCCTCAAAGATTGCCTAGAAAGGATTGAAAATGATATTGATCAGACTTTAAAGCCAAGTAATCTCGCCTCGAAAGGCAGACCACCTCATCACCCCAACAATGTTAGTGGTAGCCGAGGTGCTACAAAAGATTCAACAATTAAATCTGAGGCACAAGCACCGGTGAGGACATATGTTATTTGTGCTAGAGAGGATGCTTCTGCACCAGACGTCATTACTGGTACATTTTCTCTACTTGACACTGATATTACTGCTTTGATTGATCCTAGTTCTACACATTCATACATATGCACAAATTTAGTGTCTATTAAAAATTTACATGTTGAATTCACTGAATTTTTTGTTAAAGTTTCGAACCCTCTGGTCCAGTATGTTATGGTGGATAAAATTGTAAAAATTGTTCATTGATGATACAGGGTTATTGTTTCTCGGCTAATCTAATGTTATTATCCTTTGATGAATTTGATGTGATTTTGGGAATGGATTGGCTAACCCAGCATGATGCAGTGGTAAATTGTAAACAAAAATATATTGTGTTGAAATGTCAAAATGCTGAGTTACTTCATGTTGAATCTGGTAAATTGGATGGGTTATCTAATGTAATTTCAGCAATATCAGCACAAAAGTATATCAGAAAGAGATATGATGCTTATCTTGCATATGTGTTAGATACTAAAGTATCTAAGTCGAAGATTCAGTCAGTGCTAGTTGTTTATGAATTTCCTGATGTATTTCTAGAGAAATTACTTGGTTCACCATTAGTTAGAGAAGTGGAGTTCTCTATAGACCTTTTTCCGGGAACAACACCGATATCCATAGCACCTTATAGAATGGCTCCTACCAAATTGAAAGAATTGAAAGCACAGTTGTAAGAATTGATTGATAGATGCTTTGCTCGACCCAATTTTTCACCTTGGGGTGTACCGGTTCTGTTTGTAAAGAAGAAAGATGGATCATTGAGACTGTACATAGATTATAGACAATTAAACAAAGCCACGATAAAGAACAAGTATCTATTGCCTCGTACTGATACCTTTTGACCAGTTGAAAGGTGCCACTGTATTTTCAAAGGTTGATCTCCATTCTGGCTACTATCAGCTATGGGTAAATGATTCAGATGTGCCAAAGACAGCTTTCAGAACCAGATATGGGCACTATGGGTTTTTTGTGATGCCATTTGGATTGAAAAATACACCTGCGATATTTATGGATTTGATAAATAGAATCTTTAGACCATATCTAGAAAGGTTTGTAGTGGTATTTATTGATGATATTCTAGTATATTCCGGGATGAAAATGAACATGCTGATCATTTGAGAAAAGTGTTGCAAACACTGCGTGAGAAACAATTGTATGCCAAATTTAGTAAATGTGAATTTTGGCTATGGGAAGTTGGTTTTCTCAGACACATAGTATCTACTGAAGATATCAAGGTGGATCCGAATAAAATTTCAGCTATTGTTAACTGGAAGCCATTGAAAAATGTATTGAAAGTCAGAAGTTTTGTGGGATGCTGGGTATTATCGAAGGCTTGTTAAAGGATTCTTAATGATAGCTTGTCCAATGACTCGTCTGTTACAAAAAGATGTGAAATTCGAGAGGTCTGATAAATGCCAGCAGAGTTTTGATAGATTGAAAGCCTTATTGACAGAAGCACCTGTGTTAGTTCAACCTGAATCAGGTAAGAAATTTATAATTTACAATGATAAATCCTGCATCTTGATGAAAGAAGGTAAAGTAATAGCCTATGCTTCAAGAGAACTAAAACCACATGAAAGAAATTACTCGATCAATGATCTTAAGTTGGTAGCTATTATTTTTGCACTAAAAATCTGGCGGCATTACCTGTTTGGTGAAAAATGTCACATCTTTACTGATCATAAAAAATTAAAGTATTTAATGTCACAAAAAGACTTAAGCTTAAGATAGTGCAGGTAGCTTGAATTATTGAAAGATTATGATATTGTTATTGAACACCATCCGGGAAAAGCTAATGTGGTTGTTGATGCCCTAAGCAGAAAGTCTTTATTTTCCTTACGAGCAATGAATACTCGGTTGTTGTCAGATGATGGTTCAATTATAGCTGAGTTAAAAGCGAAACTGACATTTCTGCAATAGATCTGTGAAGCTCAGAAGGGTGATGATGAGTTACAGGCTAAACGAGTACAATGTGAGTACTTTCAGAATTTTAGGTTGGGTTTGATGGTTGTTTGTTATTCAGAGGCAGGATATGTGTACCAAAGAACTCAGAATTTGTACAAAAGATCTTAGATGAAGCTCATAATGGTAACATGTCTATTTATCTTGGTAGTAATAAAATGTACAATGATCTGAAAAAGATGTATTAGTGGCCGGGAATGAAACAGAATATTTCTAAATTTGTATCTAAATGTTTGATATGTCAGCAAGTAAAAGCTGAACGTCAGTTGCCTTCAGGATAATTATAGCTAGTATCAGAATGGAAATGGGAAAGAATTACCATAGACTTTGCATCGAGATTACCACTGTCTTAGAAGAAGAAAGATGCTATTTGGGTAATTGTCAATCGGTTGACAAAGTCTGCACACTTTATTCCGATACGTATGGATTTTTCTTTGTATAGATTGGCTGAATTATAAATTTATGAGATTATTAGATTGCATGGAGTGCCTGTCTCTATTATTTCAGACAGAGATCCTCGATTTACATCTCGATTCTGGAATAAGTTACAAAAAACATTGGGTACTCAATGACATTTCAATACTGCATTCCATCCTCAAACTGATGGACAAGCTGAACGTGTTATACAGATTTTAGAAGATATGATTCGGTGTTGTGTACTTAAATTTGAAGGTAATTGGGAAAAATATCTACCTTTAGTTGAATTCGCTTATAATAACAACTATCAATCCAATGTTAAAATGGCACCGCTTGAGACTTTGTATGGTTGTAAATGTAGAACTCCATTGTATTGGACAGAGCTCAGTGAGAGAAAGATACATGGAGTTGACTTAACTCGTGAAACTGAAGAAAAGGTGAAAGTAATTCGAGATAGTTTAAAAGCAGCCTCTGATTGTCAAAAGTCTTATGTAGATCTTAAATGAAAAGAAATAGAATTTCAGATTGGCGACAAAGTATTCTTGAAAGTATCACTTTGGAAGAAAGCTTTCCAATTTGGTCGAAAAGGAAAATTGAGTACACGATTCATCGGGCCATATGAGATTACTGAACGAATCGACCTGTTGCATATCTGTTGACATTACCACCAGAACTTGACAGAATTCATAATGTCTTCCACGTGTCTATGTTACGACAATATCGGTCAGATCCTTCACATGTTATTTCTCCAACAGAAGTTGAAATTCAACCTGACATGACTTACAGTTAGGAGCCAATCAAAATCCTGGCACGCGAGACAAAAGAGTTAATAAATAAAAAGGTGGCTGTAGTAAAAGTTCTTTGGCAATGACATGGTATAGAAGAGGCTACCTAGGAACCGGAAGATACTATGAGAAAGCAATATCCAAATCTCTTTACTGGTTAGATTTTCAAGAACGAAAATCCTTAAAGGGCGAAGAGTTGTAATAGCTCAATTTCAGTGAAATCGGAATAGTGGTTTCGGGACCACAAATTCGAGCCAGAAAGAAAGTTTATTTTAATATTATTGCATGGTCCGTATTATGATAGGAATGTTATATGAAAATTCTGATAAGAAAATTTTACTGATTATATGTTTAATTATAGGAATGACCAAATTGCATAAAATGCAAAAGTTGAGTTCTAGTAGCTAAAAGTATCAATTAGTTATGGAATTCAAAACTTGAGGTCCTTATACGGTAATTAGACCATTAATGAAAAGTTAGTAGATATTTTTGGTGATTCATCCATGGAGAAATTAGAAAAGTCTAAGGACTAAATTGGAAATTAGAAAAATTAAAAGATGATAAATTAACAAATAAAAAATATCATCATAGTATTATCTTTATCCCCAAATTTTATGAGAACCCTAAGAGAGAGAAAGGAAACTAATCAAGCTTAATTGGGTAAGTATTCTTGTCCCGTTTTTAGTAATTCTTATATTTTTGAGATTAGGATAGTTTAATCTATCTATTTTGGGGATTAATTTGAAAAGTTATTGAAGTAACAAAAAATTTTCCTTGGATGAATATGATGAAAATTTGAAATTTATGGTAGAAAATGAAAGGTTGTTGATAGATAAGCAACTTTTACAAAGAGAATTTTGATGAAATTATGATTTAGGGAGTAAATTGTAAAAATGTAAAAGTTATGGAAAAATTCTAAATTTTATGAAATACATGTGCTGTAAATGTTACATGAAAATTTTAGTTAGGCTTGGAATAATGATTTAATTGCATGAATTTTATTTTCCGAGCCTAGGGTCAAAATAGTAATTTTGCCTAGAGTGTAAATTGAATCCAATTGAATATGAAAAGTGATAAATTGATGATTAAATTCATTTATATAGATCTGAACAACTCAAATTCGAAGCTAGATCGAGGAAAAGAAGAGGTGGCGGATTAGTAGACTTGTGAATACAAACAAGTGTTGAGGTAAGTTCGTGTAACTTATTTATGTGTGTTAATATGTTTGAATTTAATGTTGTATTTGGGTGAATTATATTAATGTTTAATGTAGAAATAAATCATGTGCTCGATATTGCTTGATAAATGACAAGCTTCGTTTGAATAATAGAATTTGATGAATATGTGTTTTCCTAAAATAAATATGGTCCTGTATATGTTGTGGACAAAATATAATTCGGATGTGCAATCTGTTATAGCCCTCTCGAGTATCCAGATAAATAGTTCTTGTGAGCATCTTGATCGGTAGTGATCATGCATATGTTGCGCACTACTGCAGCTCTATGTGAGCGTCTTGTTACATGATTCGATCGGTTGTGATCCAGCATATAATGTAGACACAAACGGAACTCTACGTGAGTGTCTTGATATAAGCTCTTATGGGCTTCCTGACATGGCTCGCTTGAACTTCCTGTTACCTTATCCGGTGCTTCTTGATAATAACTCTTCGGAGTTGCCTGATAAGCTCTATGAGATCCCTGATTAAAACTCTTATGAGTTTCCTAGTTAGCCTGGATAAGTGTCCTATTACATGGCTCATCTAAGCATCTTGATATGTAGCTCGAGAGTGTGCTCTCTGATTAAGTGCCCTAATGGGTACCCCTAATTATGAATTGGCGGTTTATGGTTTTGTACAGCTTGTGTGTACTACCTGAGTATCCATCAGTATTTCAATAATTCAACGGACAAAACTTTTGACATGAGAAATTATGAGATTGAAAGAGTTATGTCCCGAATACTTCTGAAATACCTGAAAAGAGTGTAGCATGATGAGCTTATCCATACATGTGACAGCCTTAAAACGACCCTAGTCGGAATGTGGTTTCGGGACCACAAAACCGAGGCATAAAAATAATTTAATATTTATGTTATTGCCTATAATATGTGTTAACTCATGTGTGACATTTTTGATGTTTTGATTTAGAGTTATAAATGTGAATTTCACTAGAAAGGACCTAGTAGAAAACTTTGGAAGTATGATGGGGGAATGTGTAATGACTAATTAAAGCATGCATGCAAAACAATGGCCTTGCATGTCAAATATCCCTCTTTTTATAAGAGGTGGCCGGCCATGACAAGGAGGGATGGGTAAAACATGTCATAGACATGTTTTGTTGGTGCATTAGGGAGAAAAGAAATAAACAAATAAGCATGGGTAATAAAGAATGAAAAAAAATGTGTGTGAGTGAACCCCCCCTATTGCCGTGTATTGAAGAAAAGAAAAGAAAAAAAAATTGATCATCCTTTCATTCTCTCTTGACCGAAAATCCTAAGGAAGAAGAGGGAATTTTTGCTTCATGTTTGGTTTGGAAGAGGATTAGGAAGGGGTTTGGCTATACTTGCATCAAGATTAAGGTATGTTTGAGGTTGTGCCATGAGATTCATGCATGTTTTTAGTTACTAGCTTGATGTTCTTATTAGCCCATGGTTCAAATCTTTGTTATATCATGGGGATGGTATTTGGCCAAGGTGGATTTTGTCTTAATGCCATTGCATGTTAAATCTGAAGCTTGTTAATGGTATATGTGATGGGGATTGATGGCTCTTGGACTTTCTTTTTAGTATTTTGAGTAAGACATTAAGTTCTTTGCTTAATCATGACCAAAATTATGGTGTTGTGATGTATTCGGTCATGGTATATCCATAAGTATGATTCATGCATGTTGCATGGTAGGTAAGATTTGAGCTTTGGATATGTGTTTATATTTGGATATAAACAACTTGAGATTCGCCCTTGCACCTACATGAATATGTGTTTGCACATGATGAATTGGTATGACATATATACTATTTCAAGGTGTATATTTGCTTGTGATGATGTTTTGGTTATGTAGTAAATGAGAGATGTGTATTGAGCTACAATATGTAATCGTTAGTTAGTAAAATGTATGCTGTTTTTTTGTGTGGTATTAAGTGTAAAATTGGCCTCAACATAGACATGCATATTCGGCCAAATGAAGTAGATTGGTGTGCATGTATTCGGTTAGAGGCAACCGTATTGAAGCCTTATCTTGGCTTAGATAATTGACTAAATGGGTAATAAGTGAGGATGGTTGCCGAATATACAAACATGCATATGCATGTGTAATTGAATTATGAATGTTTAGCAAGATGGGTAAACTAGTTGATTTATTGATTAAGCTCAAGGAGTTAAAGAAGGAGAATCAAGCAAGGGAAAGATGAAGGTCATCGAGTAGCCGACTTGGACTGTTTTACCCAACACAAGGTAAGTCACTAAGCATATATTTTGTATTGATTTGAATAGACATAATGTCTATGTAATTATGCCGAAAGGAATGATGAATTTATATACATGTGTGTATGTGGTGATGGAAGTATTGAATGGAAGGAAAAGAGGTGAGATGTATTGAGTTGTTGATTTGGCACTAAGTGTGCGGGTATAAACATTTGTGATCATGAGAATGGCACTAAGTGTGCGGGTTTAAAACTTGTACAGCACTAAGTGTGCGAGTTTGATCATGTAGCACTAAGTGTGCGAGTTGATTATATAGCACTAAGTGTGCGGACTCACTATATGCTTTTGAATCACTATTGACACTGAGTGTGCGACACTATTGAGTTGATCACGGACAGCGGATCGGGTAAGTACCTTGAGTTCATGGCTAATAGGTGCTATGTTTATATTTGGGGTCGAGCTTGGTAAGTTTGAACCTATGTGACAATGTAAATTGAAGTCACGTATATAAGAATTATCGCGGAATGAGTGAAAGGTCATGTAGATGTATGATTGAATCGAAAGGTCTAAGGAACTATGGTATAGTTCGATTTGAATGGAGTAATTAGCCTCGTTCCATTTTGTTTCCTCTTGCGATAATGTTATTAATGGTTGTTAGTGCATTGCTTATGACTTACTGAGTTATATACTCATTCGGTGTTTGCTTGTCACCTATTTTAGGTTTCTTGGACTCGACTTTTTATGTATTCGGGACCGTCATCGAAGTCATCACACCGCTAACAACTTTTGGTATTTTCTTCGTAGTTGGTCTTGGAGTACATTTCGGCATGTATAGGCTATTATGTTTTGTTTGAACTTGGTATGTAAAATTTTGAATAGCCATGCGAAAATGGCTTATAAATGTTTTGAGCATAATGTTATAATCATTTGGTATGTATATGCTCATTAAGAAGCACGGAAATGTTTGGCAATGACCAGCCATTAGAATGGGTCATCATGATTATATTTTGGACTATATATGTAAAAGGGGTGGTTGAATCATAGAAACTATGTGTTAGAGAAAGTCTACCCTAGAAATAGATGCTGGCAGCAACAGTGACGTGGATGTGAAAAATCACTAAAAATAGTAGGAATGGAATTAAATAGTGAATAAATTATGTAAATGAACCTTGATGAATCCATTTTCATATGGAAGAAACGAAACTGTCATATGAGCTGTATGTTAAAAGATATTTGGGTTTTCGTGAAACAGGGCCAGAACGGTTTCTGGATTCCCTATTCCGACTTTGAAAATTCATTATAAATTAACCAGAGATAATTAGGAGTCATACCATATATGCATAAATTCCTATTTGAGTCTAGTTTCTATAGAAACAAACGGCATCAGTATTGAAGCCCTGCACAGGGAGTTATTCGAGTTGTAATGCACGAAGGTCAGTGTAGTCGACCCCTGTAACATGGGAGACTTTAACTAATAAACTGTACTAATTGGCTTGACCAAAAATTCTAGAAAAAAATCTGTAGATGTACATATGAGTCTAGTTTCAGGGAAAAATTACAAAACTGATTTTCGAGTTGTAAAACTCAAGTTATGATTTTCGAAGTGACTAGCACACAGATTGGCAGCTTGTCTGGGAAATTCTCAATAAGTGGTTTGAAGTCTGTTAACACCTCGTGTTCGACTCCAGCGACGGTCTCGGGTTTGGGGTGTTACAATACATATTTAATGTATATGTGAATTATGTGACTGACATACTTGTTTGAGTGTATGTGATTAGGCAAATTTTCCAATGTGTTGGGAATCATGTTATTGTATGCTTATTTGAATGAATGTAATTGGTAAGTTTAATTCTTGTTATACGAGCTTACTAAGCATTAAATGCTTATTAGGTTTCATTTCCTCTATTTTATAGTGCTCGAAAGCACACAAAGGTTAGAGATCAGTAGGAGCATCACCATATTATCCAGTAGCTCATTTTGGTATAAATATTAAACTTATTTTGGTATAATGGCATGTATAGGTTAACTTGGTCATATTATGGCTTGTAAATGGATGTCTGTAAACTAGTCATTGGTATGGCTAGTAATGTTTGATTTGGTATATTATTACAATGTTATATCATGTTAATATATATAAGTGTATGGTATGGTTTGATTAAATTAAGGTAAACTATATACCTTAACAAAAAAGTAAGTTTGGCTTAATGCAAATAGGTGATGTTATATCATACATTAATGTTTTTTGCTTGGTTTAATGCTTGGAATTGATTGATATATGTGTGTGTGTGTGTCTGTGTGTGCGCGTAAGTGTTTAGGTAGGTTGATGGTAAAGTTTGGGTGAGAAATAAGGCTAGGAAATGACCTTAGTTTGTCCATACGGGTAGACACACACGCGTGTGTCTTGACCATGTGTGACACACGGCCAAGCACATGGGCATGTGGTTTGGCCGTGTGTCCCCTGCATCTTAAAAATTGAGAAACAGAATGCACTGAATTAGGCATACGGGCGGAGACACGGGCGTGTGTCTTAGTCGTGTGTGCTACACGGCCTAGAACACGGGCGTGTGTCTTAGCCATGTGAAACCTGCACCTAATTTGTGAAAATCAAATTGACCGCACAGGTTAGCACATAAGCGTGTGGCAGGCTGTGAGGCCCAAGTCAGAGAGTTACACTGGTAAGGACATGGTCTGGGACACGGTCGTGTGCCTCACATCGATTACCCACATGGCTTGAGACATGGGCATGTCATTTGGCCGTGTAAACCACACGACCTACTCACACAGGCGTGTGGCCCCTGTATATAAGAAAAATTTTGAAATTTCACAAAAAAATTTCTGAGTCCCCAATTTAGTCCTGACTTGTTTCTAATGCTTAAATTTGGCCTCGAGGGTCTATCTAAGGGACAATATGATTAGTTTTGAATATGATTAGTAAATGTCTTAAATTACCTGTAATTGTTCTGTAAACTCTGGTGATACTCTATAACCCTGTTCCGGTGATGGATACAGGTTAGGGGTGTTACAAAGGTACTGTTGGGTGTACTTCATGAAGAACAAGTTCAAGTGGCTGATATCTTTTTCAAATTTAAAGTACACCTTAGAAAAGTTTGAAAAATTCTACGAAGAGGCTAGTGTCCATCATTAGTTGGACAATGTGTACACTCCACAAAAAAATGGAGTAAGTGAAAAAAAACTGTAATGAATTTGGCTCGCTGCTTGCTGTTTGAAATCAAACTGCCAATTGATTTTTAGGCAGAAGCAGTAAATACTGTTGTTTACTTGCCAAATAAACTGCCAATTAAAGCTGTTGAAAGAAAGACAACATTTGAGGCCTAATATGGTTTTAAACCCTTTGTTTCTCACCTAAGATTATTTGGTTGCCCCTTTTTTATTCATGCTCCATGAGAGGAAAAAAACAAGCTGGACAGTAGATTGCAACCAGGGATTTTTATTGGATATTCCAGTGTTACGAAATGTTATAGAATTTATAATCCTTTCTCCAAGAAGATGATTCTAAGGAGATATGTGAAGTTTGATGAAGAGAAAATCTAGAAGTGGAATCCAACAGAGGAGGAGATGCACAAACAGGGGGGTTTGAAACTTGACTTGCGAGCCACTAGAGAACAAATTGAAAATAATGCAGTTGATGACCATCCAGTACGAGGAACCAAGTCAATCACTGAATTCTATAAAAATGTAATATGGAAAAGCTGGAACCAATCACCTTTGAAGAAGTAGCTCAAGAAGTTGAATGGTGAACTGCTATGAAGGACAAAATTAGCATGATAAAAAAATGAAACATTGGAGCTTGTAGCCAGACTAGTTCATAGGAAAATAATTGAAGTTAAATGGGATGATACGAGTTCGGTTATTGTTGTTTCAAGTCGTATTAGTTTGCCCGATCGTGAATTTGGGAAAGACTAGGTTTGTTTCAAAAGGGATGGAAAAAGATAAAAGATAGGCTTCAAACAGAGGTCTATGTGACAGCCCAAAATAGACCCTAGCCGGAATGTGGTTTCGGGACCACAAAACCGAGGCATAACAATAATTTAAAATTTATTTCGATGCCTATAATGTGTGAGTATTCATGTATGACATTTTTTGATGATTGATTTAGTGTTATAAAGGTGAATTTCACTAGAAAGGACTTGTGTGAGAAAATTTAGAATTGAGATAGGCAAATGTGGAAGTGGCCTATTGATGCACACTAGGAAATGTTGTCCTTGCATGTCAAATTCCCCAAATTTGACTATAGTGGCGGCCATGGTGATGAATATGGGCAAAGAAAACATGTTTCAAACATGTTTTGCTAGTGGTGCATGTTAGAAATAATAAAATAAGAGTATGAGAAAAAAAAAAAAAGAAAAAAAGTGCTCATCTTTCACCATTGCTCTTGGCGAATGTACTAAGGAAAGAAAAGAAAAAATTGTTCATCCTTTCTCATCTTCTTGGCCGAAATTACTAAGGGAAAAGGGGGAGGATTTTTGCTTCATGCTTGGGTTGGAAGAGACCTAGAAGGAGATTTGGCTAAGTTTACATCAAGATTAAGGTATGTATGAGGTTGTGTTAGGGGTTTCATGCATGTCTTGGTTGCTAACTTGATGTGCATGTTAGCCATGGCTCAAATCTTTGTTATGCCATGGAAATGGTATTTGGCCAAAGTTGTTATGGTGTTAATGCCATTGCATGCTAAATATCAAGCTTGATAATGATTCATGTGATGGTAGATTGAGGATTCTTAGATTTTCTTTTAGCATTTTTGAATGAGATACTAAGTTCTTTGTTTAACCATGACCAAATTGAAACGGTATGGTGTTGTGGTATTCGGCCATGTTGTATCCATAAATATGATTCATGCATGTTGCATGGTGAGTAAGATTTAAGCTTTGGATATGTGTGTATATTTGGATATAAGCCACTTGAGAATTCGCCATTGCACCTACATGAATATATGTTTGCACATGATGAATTGGTATGACATGTATACTATTTTGAGGTGTCTATTTGCTTGTGATGTTGTTTGGTTATGAAATAAATGAGAGATGTGTATAGAACTACAATATGTAATGTGTTAATTAGGAAAATGTATGCTGTTTTTTTGTGTAGTATAAGGTGTAAAATTTGCCTCCACATAGACATGCATATTCGGCCAAAGGAAGTAGATTGGTGTGCATGTATTCGGTTAGAGGCAACCATATTGGAGCCTTATCTTGGCTTAGATTGTTGACCAAATGGGTAATGAGTGAGGATGGTTGCCGAATATACAAATATACATATGCATGTGTAATTGAACTATAAATGTATAGCAAGATGATTAAACTAGTTTATTTATCTATTAAGCCCGAGAAGTTAAAGAAGGAGAAACAAGCAAGGGCAAAGCCAAGGACATCGAGTAGCCGGGTCGAAACCGTTATACTCAACACAAGGTAAGTCCTTAAGCACTTGTTGTGAGAACTCCTTGGATAGATATTTTTCGGAGTGATTCTCCTATTTATTATTATGATTATATGTACAAATTGAATTTAGTAAGTTGCTTTACCATGATGAATTGACATAAGGCACAATGTGTGCAAAGACCTTATGGCACTATGTGTGCGGTTTACTATGGCACTATGTGTGCGATTCACTATGGCACTATGTGTGCGATTCATTATGGCACTATGTGTGCGATTTACTATAGCACTATGTGTGCGGTTTACTATGGCACTATGTGTGCGATTCACTATGGCACTATGTGTGCGATTCATTATGGCACTATGTGTGCGATTTACTATAGCACTATGTGTGCGATTTACTATGGCACTATGTGTGCGATTTGCTATAGCACTATGTGTGCGATTTGCTATAGTCACATTCGGTTGTGGAATTAAATTGTGCATGAACGAGGTAAGTGATTGAGTTACTAACTAAATATCGAAATTGGGATTGTACGGTTATGCGCATAAAATTATCTAGTGCATTGTTGTTCCAACTTGAGGAAACGGATTCAAATCGATTGGGCTGACTTGTCGTTCGATTTGGTTGAAGGATTGGGCATGAGATCGAACCAAAATCTTAGAAATTGCAGTATAGTTTGATATGGCTGGAAACATCTATTTTGTACTATTTGATTATTCACTTATGATTGTTATTGTTGATGGTAGAGTAGTGCTTACGACTTACTGAGTTATGTACTCATTTGGTGTGCTTATTTGTTGTTTATTTAGGTTCTTGATCCATTTTGCGTGCTCGGGACTGTCATCGAAGTCATCACACCGTCTAGCGACTTTTTGGTATCTTCTTCTTAGATGGTTTAAGAAAACATTTCGGCATGTATAGGCTATTATGTTTTGTTTGAACTCGGTATGTAAAATATTGCCTAGCCATGCGAAAGTGGCTTATGAACGTTTTGAGCATAATGTTATAATTATTTGGTATGTATATGCTCATTAAGAGGCATGGAAGTGTTTGGCAATGACCAGCCATTAGAATGGGTCATCATGCTTATATTTTGGACCATATATGAAAAAGGGGTGGTTGAATCATAGAGACAATGTGTTAGAGAAAGTCTATCCTAGAATATGATGCTGGCAGCAACAGTGACGTGGATGTGAAAAATCACTAAAAATAGTAGGAATAGAATTAAATAGTGAATAAATTATGTAAATGAACCTTGATGAGTCTATTTTCATATGGAGGAAACGAAACGGTTATATGAGTTGTATGTTGAGAGATATTTGGGTTTTAGTGGAACAGGGCCAGAACGGTTTCTGGATTCCCTGCTCGGACTTTGAAAATTCATTATAAATTAACCAGAAATAATTAGGAGTCATACCATATATGTATGAATTCCTCTTTGAGTCTAGTTTCTATAGAAACAAACGGTAGCAGTATTGAAGTCCTGCACAGGGAGTTATTTGAGTTGTAACGCGTGAAGGTCAGTGTAGTCGGCCCCTGTAACACGGGTGACTTTAACTAATAAACTGTATCAATTGGCCCAACCAAAAATTCTAAAAATAAATCCATGGATGGATATATGAGTCTAAATTCAGGGAAAATTTACGAAACCAGTTTCCGAGTTTTGGAACTCGAGATATGATTTTTAAGGCGACGGTGACGCAGTTTTCCAGCCTGTCCGAAATGCCAAATTGGTCGGTACTTTAAGAGGATTTGTCTGTTAACCCTCGTGTCCGGCTAACGGCGTCGGTCACGAGTTAGGGTGTTACAATTTTATTGGTATCAGAGCCATGGTTTAGTCGATTCTAGGACTACCATGGCACGTATGAGTCTAGCTATACATGCCTTAATGTTAATGTTTAAACGTGTGATGACTTCGACGGTTAAAATGTTTTTTGTTTGTTTTGATTAGTAAATGGATCCCAAGTAGAGAGAACCTTGGCGGATGACGTCGAAAGTGTAGCGGCTGCTCCTGCACAAGGGGCGCCGCTGTTGAACCTCGGTCATCTGCGAATAATCAAGGTGAGGGGCTAAACAAGCCTTCTTTACCATGATGAATGAGTGGGTCGCGCAATATGCCCGAACCAATCCGGCTGTCCAACAAATCCGAATTTGAATAATCCACCCCAAGAGCCCGTAATGCCATCGCCATCGACCTGTGAGGCTGAGTAAGCCACCGTAGATTTGATTAGAAGCGCGGGGCTGAAGAGTTCGGTAGTAATTATCGATGATGCCGAAAGGGTAGAGTTACGCTTGACAACACCATTCGGTGTTTGATGAAATCATGCACACCGATGAATGTCTAAAGTGTGCTATATCCTTGTTGCGGGACTCACCTACTATTGGTGGAGGACCTTGATTTCCATAGTTCCAAAGCGAGCGAGTTACTTGGGATTTCTTTCAAACGGAGTTTGAAAGAAATATATTAGTCAACGGTTCATTGATCAAAAGCGTAAGGAATTCTCGGAACTCAAGCAAGGCCGCATGACAAGATCTCGAATCTGAACATGAGTTCGTAAGACTCGATCGGTATGCCCGGAGTGTGTGGCTGATGAGGTTGCTATGTGCAAGAGGTTCAAGAAGGGTTGAATGAAGATCTAAGATTACTAGTGGGTATTTTGGAGATAAAAGAATTCGTAACACTAGTTGAACGAGCACGCAAGGCGGAGGAACTTGGAAAGGAGAAGAAGAAGGCTGAATTTGAAGCTAGAGACTATCGCAAAAGATCGACGGGTAAAGCTCCGTTTTGGTGTAAAGAAGTTCGTGGAGGACACCAATAGATCGAGGACGATGCGGGGATTTCCATTAGACCACGACCATTGCGGACTCCGAGCTACTTTGGTAGCTAGTGTGGGCAATAATCGTCAAGAGAAATCAATGCCCCCAATGTGGGAGAAGACACATAGGTGAATGTTGGGGTAAGACTACCAATAAGGCTTGTTACGGATGCGGTTGAAGGACCACCTCATTAGAGATTGCACGGGCTCGATGAGAAGAATAGGATGCAAGGTCACGAGACCTAGTGGAATGACAACTAGAGGTAGACCACCAAGAATTTCAGGAGGTAGGGGTGGTAGTCGAGAGGGGCTCTTGACACGACTGCTCGATCTGAGACTCAAGCGCTCTGCTAGAGCGTATGCCATCCGCATACGAGAGGAGGCATCCTCCCCGACGTTATCACCGGTACTTTCACTCTTTTGATACTAATGTGATTGCTTTGATTGACCCTGGTTCTACTCATTCTTATATATGCGAAACCTTAGCATCCAAGAAGACTTTGCCTATTGAGTCTCTCGAGTTTGTAATTCGGTGTCAAACCCTTGGGTCATTACGTGCTTGTCAACAAAGTGTGTAAGAAAAGTCCCCTAGTGTATCGAGGTTTTTGTTTTTCGGCGGACTTGATGCTTTTGCCGTTCGACGAATTTGACGTTATTCTTGGTTTGGATTGGTTGACCATGCACGATGCGGTTGTAAATTGCAAGAGCAAGACTATCGATTTGAGGTGCGCGAATAATGAAATAATTCGGGTTGAGTCCACGGACTTAAAAGGGTTGCCAGCTGTAATATCGGCGATGTTGGCCCGAAATATGTAAGAAAAGGGGCGAAGCGTACCTTGCGACGTGCTCGATGATAAGGAATCGAGAAGAAACCCGAATCTGTGCCGTGGTTTGTGAATACCGGATGTTTTCCCGAAGAATTCTGGGTTTACCACTGTTCGGAAATAGAATTTGGCATCGAATTGGTACCGGTACCACTCCAATTTCGATAGCTCGTGTATCGTATGGCCCCAACGGAATTAAAGGAGTTGAAAGTTCAGTTGCAAGAATTGGTGGATAGAGGTTTTGCTCGCCGAGTTTTTCGCCTTGGGGTGCGCCGGTGTTGTTCGTGAAGAAGAAGGATGGAACCATGCGACTGTGCATCGACTATCGTCAGCTTAATAAAGCGACGATAAAGAACAAATATCCGTTGCCACGTATTGATGACTTGTTCGATCAATTGAAGGGAGCCTCGGTGTTCTCGAAAATAGATTTGAGATCGGGCTACTATCAATTGCGAATCCGAGATTCGGACGTGCCCAAGACTGCCTTCAGAACGAGATATGGTCACTATGAGTTCCTAGTGATGCCGTTTGGGCTCACTAATGCCCCTGCGGTATTTATGGATTTAATGAATCGAATCTTTAGACCATATTTGGATCGATTCGTAGTCGTATTCATTGATGACATCTTGGTCTATTCAAGAAATGAGACCGAACATCTTGAACACTGCGGTTAGTCTTGCAAATTTTACGGGACAAGCAATTATATGCTAAGTTCAAAGAAGTGTGAGTTCGGTTAGAGAGGTTAGCTTCTTGGGTCATGTGGTATCGCATCGGGTATTCGAGTCGACCGAATAAAATTTCAGCCATACTAAATTGGAAGCCTCAGAAATATTCTCGAGGTTCAAGCTTTTTGGGGCTTAGGTTATTACCGACGATTTGTAAAAGGCTTCTCAACGATAGCCACGCCGATGACGGCTACTCCAAAAGGATGTTAAGTTCGAATGGACGGAGAAATGCCAAAAAGTTTCGATCAACTGAAAACTTATTTGGTGAAGCCCCAATTCTAGTGCAACCCGAGTCCGCAAGGAGTTTGTCATCTATAGCGACGCCTCTCTACTTGGGTTAGGTTGCGTATTAATGCAAGAAGGTCGAGTTGTGGCCTATCGTCGAGGCAATTAAAGCCACATGAGAAAAATTATCCGACTCATGATCTCGAATTGGCGCCATCGTATTCGCTTAAAGATTTGGCGACATTACTTATTTGGTGAAAGGTGCCATGTATACTCGGATCACAAAAGTCTCAAGTATTTGATGACCCAAAGAGACTTAAATCTGCGACAAAGACGTTGGCTCGAGTTGTTAAAGGATTATGAGTGATCATTGACTATCACCGGGAAAGGCGAATGTGGTTGCGGATGCCTTGAGTCGTAAATCGTTATTCACTTTACGAGCGATGAATGTGCACTTGTCTATCCGATCCGACGGTGTGTTAGTGGCTGAAATGAAAGCCAAACCATTATTGACACACCAAATTCGAGAAGCTCGGAAAGTCGATGACGAGTTGGTTGCAAACGGGCGCGTGTGTTCGAACAAGGACTCGGAGTTTCAAATCGACGATGACGATTGTTTGAGGTTCAAAAGTCGTCTGTGTGTCCCAAAGAATTGAACTCATTTCGATAATTGAATGAAGCCCATTGTAGCCGAATGGCAATCCACCCGGGAGTACGAAGATGTACAATGATTTGAAACGTCGATTTTGGTGGCATGGTATGAAGCGAAACATCTCCGACTTTGTTTCAAGATGTTTAATATGTCAACAAGTGAAAGCGGAACATCAGGTGCCTTCAGGATTACTTCAGCCAATCACGATACCCGAGTGGAAATGGGATCGAGTCACAATGGACTTTGTATCCGGACTGCCATTGTCAGCAAGTAAGAAGGATGCGATCTGGGTTGTTGTTGATAGACTGACTAAGTCGGCTCACTTTATCCCCGTACGTACAGATTTTTCAATGGACAAATTAGCGGAATTGTACGTTTCTCAGATTGTGAAATTACACGGGGTGCCTATTTCTATCGTGTCGGATAGAGATCCGAGATTTACCTCGCGGTTTTGGAAAAAGTTGCAAGAAGCTTTGGGTACCAAGTTGCATTTCAAGACCGCTTTCACCCCAAACCGATGGTCAATCCGAGCGGATAATTCGGATACTTGAGGATATGTTAAGATGTTGCGTCCTCGAGTTTAGTGGTTCATGGGAGCGGTATTTGCCGTTGATTGAATTCGCTTACAACAACGACTTTCAATCAAGTATTAAGATGGCACCCTACGAGGCCTTGTACGGTCGTAAATGCCGACGCCATTGTTTTGGTGAGCTCGGTGAAAGCAAGATTTTCGGTGGATTTGATTAGGGATGCTGAGCAGAAAGTGAAGGTAATCCGTGAAAGTCGAAGATAGCCTCCGATCGTCGAAGTCGACGCGGATCCGAGGCGTAAGGATATCGAGTATCGTGGGTGATAAAGTGTTTCTCAAGGTATCGCCTTGGAAAAAGATACTCGAGTTCGCCGTAAGGGCAAGTTGAGCCCGAGGTTCATTGGACCATATGAGATATCGAGCGAGTCGGTCGGTGGCATATCGCTGATTTTACCCCGAACTCAAAAGGTTCACGATGTCTTTCACGTTTCGATGCTTGACGCTATAGATCCGATCCATCGCACGTGATTAGTCCATCGAAATTGAAATTCAAGCTAATATGAGTTATGAGGAAGAACCGATTCGTATCCTATCGCGAGAAGTGAAAGAGTTGCGAAACAAGCGGGTTTCGCTAGTGAAAGTGTTATGGCTCAAGCACGGGATAGAAGAAGCTACTTGGGAGACCGAGAACTCTATGAAAGAACGATATCCAAACCTATTTACGGTAAGATTTTCGGGACGAAAATTCCTTAAGAAGGGGGTTGTGACAGCCCAAAATAGACCCTATAGGAATGTGGTTTGGGACCACAAAACCGAGGCATAACAATAATTTAAAATTTATTTCGATGCCTATAATGTGTGAGTATTCATGTATGACATTTTTGATGATTGATTTAGTGTTATAAAGGTGAATTTCACTAGAAAGGACTTGTGTGAGAAAATTTAGAATTGAGATAGGCAAATGTGGAAGTGGCCTATTGATGCACACTAGAAATGTTGTCCTTGCATGTCAAATTCCCAAATTTGACTATAGTGGCCGCCATGGTGATGAATATGGGCAAAAGAAAACATGTTTCAAACATGTTTTGCTAGTGGTGCATGTTAGAAATAATAAAATAAGAGTATGAGAAAAAAAAAAAAAAAGAAAAAAAAGTGCTCATCTTTCACCATTGCTCTTGGCCGAATGTACTAAGGAAAGAAAAGAAAAAAATTGTTCATCCTTTCTCATCTTCTTGGCCGAAATTACTAAGGGAAAAGGGGGAGGATTTTTGCTTCATGCTTGGGTTGGAAGAGACCTAGAAGGAGATTTGGCTAAGTTTACATCAAGATTAAGGTATGTATGAGGTTGTGTTAGGGGTTTCATGCATGTCTTGGTTGCTAACTTGATGTGCATGTTAGCCATGGCTCAAATCTTTGTTATGCCATGGAAATGGTATTTGGCCAAAGTTGTTATGGTGTTAATGCCATTGCATGCTAAATATCAAGCTTGATAATGATTCATGTGATGGTAGATTGAGGATTCTTAGATTTTCTTTTAGCATTTTGAATGAGATACTAAGTTCTTTGTTTAACCATGACCAAATTGAAACGGTATGGTGTTGTGGTATTCGCCATGTTGTATCCATAAATATGATTCATGCATGTTGCATGGTGAGTAAGATTTAAGCTTTGGATATGTGTGTATATTTGGATATAAGCCACTTGAGAATTGCCATTGCACCTACATGAATATATGTTTGCACATGATGAATTGGTATGACATGTATACTATTTTGAGGTGTCTATTTGCTTGTGATGTTGTTTGGTTATGAAATAAATGAGAGATGTGTATAGAACTACAATATGTAATGTGTTAATTAGGAAAATGTATGCTGTTTTTTTGTGTAGTATAAGGTGTAAAATTTGCCTCCACATAGACATGCATATTCGGCCAAAGGAAGTAGATTGGTGTGCATGTATTCGGTTAGAGGCAACCATATTGGAGCCTTATCTTGGCTTAGATTGTTGACCAAATGGGTAATGAGTGAGGATGGTTGCCGAATATACAAATATACATATGCATGTGTAATTGAACTATAAATGTATAGCAAGATGATTAAACTAGTTTATTTATCTATTAAGCCCGAGAAGTTAAAGAAGGAGAAACAAGCAAGGGCAAAGCCAAGGACATCGAGTAGCCGGGTCGAAACCGTTATACTCAACACAAGGTAAGTCCTTAAGCACTTGTTGTGAGAACTCCTTGGATAGATATTTTTCGGAGTGATTCTCCTATTTATTATTATGATTATATGTACAAATTGAATTTAGTAAGTTGCTTTACCATGATGAATTGACATAAGGCACAATGTGTGCAAAGACCTTATGGCACTATGTGTGCGGTTTACTATGGCACTATGTGTGCGATTCACTATGGCACTATGTGTGCGATTCATTATGGCACTATGTGTGCGATTTACTATAGCACTATGTGTGCGGTTTACTATGGCACTATGTGTGCGATTCACTATGGCACTATGTGTGCGATTCATTATGGCACTATGTGTGCGATTTACTATAGCACTATGTGTGCGATTTACTATGGCACTATGTGTGCGATTTGCTATAGCACTATGTGTGCGATTTGCTATAGTCACATTCGGTTGTGGAATTAAATTGTGCATGAACGAGGTAAGTGATTGAGTTACTAACTAAATATCGAAATTGGGATTGTACGGTGTACGCATAAAATTATCTAGTGCATTGTTGTTCCAACTTGAGGAAACGGATTCAAATCGATTGGGCTGACTTGTCGTTCGATTTGGTTGAAGGATTGGGCATGAGATCGAACCAAAAATCTTAGAAATTGCAGTATAGTTTGATATGGCTGGAAACATCTATTTTGTACTATTTGATTATTCACTTATGATTGTTATTGTTGATGGTAGAGTAGTGCTTACGACTTACTGAGTTATGTACTCATTTGGTGTGCTTATTTGTTGTTTATTTAGGTTCTTGATCCATTTTGCGTGCTCGGGACTGTCATCGAAGTCATCACACCGTCTAGCGACTTTTTGGTATCTTCTTCTTAGATGGTTTAAGAAAACATTTCGGCATGTATAGGCTATTATGTTTTGTTTGAACTCGGTATGTAAAATATTGCCTAGCCATGCGAAAGTGGCTTATGAACGTTTTGAGCATAATGTTATAATTATTTGGTATGTATATGCTCATTAAGAGGCATGGAAGTGTTTGGCAATGACCAGCCATTAGAATGGGTCATCATGCTTATATTTTGGACCATATATGAAAAAGGGTGGTTGAATCATAGAGACAATGTGTTAGAGAAAGTCTATCCTAGAATATGATGCTGGCAGCAACAGTGACGTGGATGTGAAAAATCACTAAAAATAGTAGGAATAGAATTAAATAGTGAATAAATTATGTAAATGAACCTTGATGAGTCTATTTTCATATGGAGGAAACGAAACGGTTATATGAGTTGTATGTTGAGAGATATTTGGGTTTTAGTGGAACAGGGCCAGAACGGTTTCTGGATTCCCTGCTCGGACTTTGAAAATTCATTATAAATTAACCAGAAATAATTAGGAGTCATACCATATATGTATGAATTCCTCTTTGAGTCTAGTTTCTATAGAAACAAACGGTAGCAGTATTGAAGTCCTGCACAGGGAGTTATTTGAGTTGTAACGCGTGAAGGTCAGTGTAGTCGGCCCCTGTAACACGGGTGACTTTAACTAATAAACTGTATCAATTGGCCCAACCAAAATTCTAAAATAAATCCATGGATGGATATATGAGTCTAAATTCAGGGAAAATTTACGAAACCAGTTTCCGAGTTTTGGAACTCGAGATATGATTTTTAAGGCGACGGTGACGCAGTTTTCCAGCCTGTCCAGAAATGCCAAATTGGTCGGTACTTTAAGAGGATTTGTCTCGTTAACCCCTCGTGTCCGACACCGGCGTCGGTCACGAGTTAGGGGTGTTACAGTCTAAAAGAAAGTTGGTTAAACAAGGAATGGGTAATTTGGCTAAGGGCAGAGAATGAACCATCAATAGTGTGATTGTTGACCCGAGTCTTAGAGTAGCTCTTACGTGAATTTCGATTTAGGAAATCAGCAAAGAACCTTGACCCGTTATCAAATATGATAGGAACCAAAGGTATAATAAACGCCACACCGGATGTGATAAGTTCGGTTTAACAAAGGAAAGAATGACACCACAAGACAACTTGATAAGTCAATTCAATTCCAAAGAGAACAAGGAGAATTGAAAATCTCACAAGTTTCAATTGAATCATAAAATTGGCAAAAAGTCTAAACAACCAGCTAATTACAAAGTATCTATAGACCTAAGTATGACCTAGCTGAATAGTCACATGAATTCAGCTTAAATGAGCTGTTAATGAGCTAAATTAAGCTTAATCATTAACTACAAAAACTTTAAAGAATTCTAGGCCTAGGTGTCGCCAACCATCAGCTTGATTAATATCCCAATTCAGCTGATTTAATGAGCTGAATACTTATCCTGAAAGGGTTCATTGTTTAGCAGCCAAAAGTATTTAGAATTAGCTTTAAATTCCTCCTTTGGGCAGCCAAATAAGCAGCAGCAAATTAATGGCATTTTTGGGCACACAAACAAACCATGGTGTGAAATTTGGATGTAATCTGCCACAAGGTGTGAATGGTTGATTTTGAACAGCCACTACACCCCTTTGTCCATTGCTATTCACGAGCAGCCCTTTGGAGAAGAGAAATCAGTTGTTGACTTTAATTCAGCTTAAAAGCTCCTTTTAATTCTGTCCATGTACCTAGCTGAATTTAGCTAAACAGTTACCTAAAACAACAAATAAAATTCTTTCAAGGCACTATTAATGTGTTCAATTAAATTATCTTAGCCTAGGACATTTTAAAGAGCTGTAGGAGCTAAGACAAATTAAATAAGCTAAGGACAACTTAAATGGCTATAGTAATCAAGACAAATTTAATTACTTATGACCTATTAATGCCAAATGTATTTGGACAAATTAAATAGCTTAAGACACATTTAACACTTAACTAAATTAATTAAATGACTTAAACTAAATTAACTATAATTTATTTTAGCAACTAAGTGAGCTAAAGTGAGCTAAAGTTTAGCTTGTAATACGCTGCATGGGACGGCCATTGAGTTGGTCTTTGTATAGTCATTAAGTCCGGCTACTCCCTCTTCCTAAGCTCGATCGATGTAACACCTCAAACCCGGCCTAGACACTACGGCCGAAGCTGGTGTGTTACATCAAACGTCGTTAAAAAATTGAGTTGTCGGTAAAAGTTTATTTCTAAAAGTAAAACCTTTTGTACGGGGTTAGCAAATCATCTAGTCACATACGTTTGCTCAAAATATTTTCCTTTGGGATATTAATTCAACTTAAATTGTAGAAGCTCTTTAGAAAACTTTGTTGTTTAAAGCTCGTGTTCTTTAGAAAACTGTAAATAGTTTGAAAACTCGAGTTTTCCTAGACTAGCAGTTTAATATAAGAAATCAAAAGTCCATTAAAAGTTAAAAACCGCCAAATGGCCTTATTACATAACTAAAACCCAAATATGAAAGCTTAATAAATTGAGTTATTAACAACCAATCTGCGAACGTGTGGCCACTACTGAGTCCCTCGCGGCTCCAAATCGTCTAAGGCTGGAGATTACCTGCACAGTTAAAAGAATGGTAAGTTTATGAAAACTCAGTGTGTAATCCCCAATCGGTCAACGATAGCAGTGCATACGAGAACGGTGCAGGCTCGAGCCCTATTCATTAACAAGACGATGGGCCTAGGCCCTATGCGATGAATGTGGGCCTATGCCCAAAACAGTATAATCACAATACATGTATGCAAACCAACCCAATCCATCCTGCTCACTACCCGTACCAACCAACTCACCATGTGGGGACTAAATCGACCCACCTAGCCAACTCACCAATTTCACAGCATAGCTGCTAATAGTAATGCAGTAAAGCTGCTAATAGCGGTAAATGTGGCGTAGCCACTAATATCAGAATACGTGGCAAAGCCACTAGAACAGTACTTTCTCCAAATCAGAATCCCAACCCCAATGCAGTATGTCATGTCATAATATTTCGTGTATGCAAGGTTTCATACTCAGATACGGTCATGCATATATCATACACTCATCAATTAACCTACCTCTAAGGTATAACAGTCATTTCCACCCATTAGCGGTAGAATAGTAATTTTTACCCCTTAGGGGTATTTTGGTCATTTTATCCTCTAGGGTCTCGGTACAGATAATCGACCTCTCAGAAAGTCCACAGTCACCTTGAGCGACTTAAGTAACCTAAACAGACCTAACAGTGTAAATGGGCCTAAGACCCATTATTTGGCCCAAGTAGGCCCACACGCTCACGTGGCCCACTTAGCCCAAATTTAGCTACGGCTATATGATCTACATAGCCTAGTCCAAAATTTATCACCTATTGTGGATTTAATCTGTATGGGGCCCACGAGCCCGTTGGGCCCTTCCGGCCCATTTTGACCCAATGAAGCCCTTAACGGCCTATGCCATACACATGACATGACAAGCCCAACTACTTCCCACCTATCAGTTAGATTTACACAAGCGGGACCACGGGGCTAATTGGGCCCAGTACAGAGAATGCTCATGGTGGCCTCTACAATCTATCGCCCATGGTTTGTGGGCTCGGTTTACCCCACAAGCGGTTGCACGCCCGTGAGGCCTCAAATGCCAAAGTTTCAGCTTTTCGACTTTTGTCGATTTCCAACAAAGAAGGGCGTGAATACACATCAGTCCAACTCCACCTCCTACACAGCTCAAACAGCAAAATAAATACTCCATTGCACATCCCAGCACTTGAACCTCAGACCTCATAGTTACACAGCACGCCACATTTCCACTCCACCACAGGCTCTTTCTGTGTTACAAAATATCCTCAATTAATTATAAGGTCTATAGGCCAAAGTTTAGGTTCCTTTAAAAGAAAAACCAAAATAAATTGGAAGAGCCAAGATTTGAACCCAAGCTTCCCTTGCAACCTTAATGACGCCACAACCACTAGACTACATGCTTCCTTGTGTCATTTACTTAACACAATAATTTAAAAGGCCATCATTCAAGCATCCAAGGTTTTATTCACTTAAAACCAAAATTTTTGCTAAAGCCCAAGTTTGAACCCAAGATTTCTCAAACACTTCACAAAGCACTTAACCACTGAAACAGATACATAGTTGTGTCGTTTCCTTGCACAATTAACTAATTCTATACAACCTCCCTACAGACCCATACTCAATGCCCAACACTTCTAGTCCCAAATTTGGGGCATTACAATCGACGTAACTTGCTAAAGCATTTTGGAACTTCTTGGCACGAGACTGAGTTATCAGTTCTTGAGGCAGCTTAATGGGTTCGTTGGTAGCTTTCTAAGCTAGGGTCACATCATGGGTGTTTAGAACCAGTACTAATCTTGATGTCTTGTCAATAGATACAAAGCCAGATTAGTTGAAAAAGGGTTTAGCCAACAATATGAAGTGGATTTAATTGAAACCTTTGCACTTGTTGTGAGGTTAGATGCCATAAGGCTACTACTAATACCTGCAGCTCAAAAAGGTTGGAAAATACATCAAATAGATGTGAAGTCAACCTTCGTAAAGGAAGAAATTTATGTTGATTAGCCTTAAGGGTTTGTAGTGCTTGGATGTGAAGCAAAGGTATACAAACTAAAAAAAAAGCTCTGTATGGCTTAAAGTAAGACCAAGGACGTGATATGAAAGGATTGACAATCACTTAACAGAGCTGGGATTTGAAAAAAGTATCAGTGAACCCACTCTATATGTGAACAAAGTTCGTAATGAAACACTTGTCCTTATATCATTGTATATTGATGATTTACTTCTGATTAACAATAGTGAATTGGTGGTTGATTTTAAAGAGAAGATATAAGTGAAGTTTGAAATGTCAAACTTTGGAGAAATCACATACTTCCTCAGTCTGGAGATAATTCAAGCTCGCGATACTATTTTTATAAATAAAAAAGGGTTCGCCATGAAGATTTTACGAAGATACAATATGGAGAATTGCAAACCGACGAACACCCCTATCACACAAGGTGAGAAGTTCGCCAGCAATGAAAATGTTGAAAAAGTTGATAAAACAAGCTATAGAATCTTGGTTGGATGTCTGTTTTATTTGATTGCATCTAGACTTGACATAATGTTTGCTGTAAGTTTGTTGTCAAGGTACATGCATTGCTACAATGCGAACCACTATAGAGTAACAAAAAGGGTTCTGCGATACATAAGAGGAACCCTAAGCCATAGAGTGAAGTTTGTGAAGACTAAAAAGGTCAAACTACTTGAGTATTTAGATAGTGATTGGGCTGGGTTTACATTAAGATATGAAGAACACCTCAGGTTTCTTTAGGATCGAGTGTGTTCTGTTGGAGCTCAAAGAAGTAGGAAACAGTATCACGATCTAAACTAAGAGAAGGTAATAGAAATACAATGCAATAATTAGTCTGCTACTACAATTGCAAAAAATCTAATGTTCTATGGAAGAACAAAACACTTCAAAATCAAGTATCACTTTGTTAGAGAATTCGAACAGGCTAAGAAAGTAACTTTGGTTCACTGTAATTCGCAAGATCAATTAGCGAACATTCTAAAAAAATCTCTTGGGAAGATGAAGTTCAAAAAGTCGAGTTTTGATTTTGGAGTTCGCAGCATGGAGGCCAAGGAGGAGCGTTGTGAAGTGACGATCCATGCAATGGCAAACATAGGTCACAAAGATGTGAACTCACCAAAATTTCAAATTTATCAAATGTTCAAGCTCAGCAAGGCTACGAGCTTACCAACAATGCGATATCATCAAATCTGCAAAGTTACCAAAGGTGCGAGCTGTGGTAGGCGAGCTTATACATGTGAGCCCTTTTTCTCTACAAGTTGCGAAGTTGCATTAAAACAATAATATTTTTTGATGAGATGTTTTGGCTACTAATTAGATTAAAATAAGCCAACAGAGAGGCAAGTTATACTATACAATTCCAAGACTTGCTAAGTAGTAATAGTTTATTATTATTTTCAGCTTATTTAAGCAATAGATGTTTATGTAAACTTTAAGTTGTAATGAAAATCAGAAGTTTATAATTTGTTTACTTTTTTGTTTTGTTCTATTACTTTCTATCTCAATACATTCTTCTTTCAAATGTCCAATAGGTTTGTCAAAAAAGAATTCTTTTTGGGAAGTTAGATGATATAACAATTATTTAGGGGGAAAAAGAATGAAAAAAATAAAAATATAAACTAACAGCAAAAAATGCCATGTCATTTACACTTTTATGGCATTTTTGTTGGAAAAAGAAGGCCCTTCCATTAATGTTTCAAGCTTTCAAATTTCCTTAAGTTGAAATTCTCAGTTATAATGGATCAACTCTACTTCATTTCCACGTTCAACATCTCTAATAAAATGATAGATATTACACAATTACCTGCTGCTACTGATTAATTATCACACCTAATCTTAGTTGCATTGGACCGAGTCCTACTTAAGGCTGCTAGCAATATCCATAACCAAATTGCTTGATTTGAAATGGTAGTTGTAGCAACAATGTTATTCAACTTCTATCATTGGTTGAGTCACTATTTATCGTTTCTCAAGGCAAACCATTAATTCAACTGGTGGAAGATTATAAAAGGATAATTTTTTTTATTTTTACTGGAGATTGGGAATAGATGGACTTTCTATAGGGCCTATTTTACTGACAATATTTATCACCACTTTAATGAGTTTGGCGGGGCTTGGCTAGTTACTCAAGATTCGCGATTCTTTCATTTCCTGATGCTAGCAATATACAATGGTCAAATAGGATCATTTTCTTCTTGAGACCTTTTACTTTTTTCATCATGTAGGAGTTCGAATTAATTCCCGTTTATCTACTTCTATCCATGTGGGAGGGGGGAGGGGGAACAAACATCGGTACTTGGCTACAAAATTTATTTTGTACACTGTAAGGGGTTCCATATTTTTATTAATAGGAGTTTGGGGTCTTGGTTTATACGGTTCTAATGAACCAACATTAAATTTTGAAATATTAGCTAATCAATCATATCTTGTCGCACTGGAAATAATATTCTATATTAGATTTCTTATTGCTTTTGTCAAATCACCGATTATACCCTTACATACGTGGTTACCAGATACCCACGGGGAGGCCCATTACAATGCTTGTATGCTTCTAGCCGAAATTTTATTAAAAATGGGAGCATATGGAATTATTACCCCATGCGCATTTCATATTTTCTCCCTGGTGATAATAGTGGGTGCAATGCAAATAATTTATGCAGCTTCAACATCTCTTGGTCAATGGAATTTAAAAAAAAAAAGTGAAGAAATAATAGCCTATTCCTCCGTATCTCATATGGGTTTCATAATTATAGGAATTGGTTCGATAACTAATATGAGACTCAACGGAACTATTTTACAAATAATATCTGATGGCTGTATGGGCCATGAGGAAATAAGTAGCCTGAGGTGCTCTTCATAATCAAAAGACCTGTTCGGTCTCAATTCTTTAGACTTTCGAAACGAAAAAGGAAAACCACTTGATCTTTTAATGTATGTGTCTTGTCTCAACGTTCTTTTCGATGATCTGAAATGAATTTCAATAGGGCAAGGCGTAAACCTTGAAAGGAGAGCGATGGTAAACATTATGTCGAGTCTAACTAGCCATCAGGCATAGCAAACAGCAGATTAAGCTTCCATAAACGCTTTCATCCAGCTTTCTCGTAGTCGTGATCCATGCTAACTAGACATTGAGTTGAAGTGGATGGGAGCCTTTGCAGTTATTCGGAAGTTATGGTGATTAAATATCAAAAGCAGTTTGCAAACCTCCCAAAACAAAGGACAGATCTGGGGCAGGCTTTTTCCAACCGGCGCGGCCAAGGCTAGCTAGTTCTTGAACCGTAGTTTCATCTACAACAGCAACACCAAAACCATCAACAGGAGGAACAGGTGCAGCAACTTGATTTTGAGGGTACTGACGAGGCCATGGGATGTTCCTTTTGTTGTTGTTGTTGTTGTTGTTGCTGCTTCTGTTCTTTTTCTATTGCAGAAGCACATTTTCGATCTGACAAACTACAATTTTCCAACATAAATTCGGTTGATAAGTTCCTTTAAGAGTTTTAAATCGTAGTTCATACTATACAACCCAAACTATATGCATCTTGAGCAAAGAAAAGTGTACATTAAGCACAATATGAGCAATAAACTGCTTATTTTCTAATGCCTGATACGCGTTAGTATATAACAAGGGACAAAGAGAAGCATACATGGTACACTTCCAACCGTAGCAAACCGCCAACCAACAATTAGAACAGTAGCATGATGGCCATCCACACTTCCTCTGCGTCTTCTTTCTTCTGCAACAGAAAAGGTGGATTTTCCGCATTGAGAAAGCATTAGAGTTTGAAAATTGTACGTGATTGTATCAGGTTGAATGAATGATTGTATCAGGTTCACAAGAGCAAGAGCTACATGGGATAAGCATGTATAACAAGTAAATACATGCTTGGCTATAGAAGGATTTTTTGTAGATAGAGCAAGCTGTTAACTTACATTGGAAAGTCCATGGAGTGTACACTGGATACATTATCAACAGAATGATGAGCAGTGGTGTCTGAACTCCAGGATACCATGGGACGTGCAGGCTTTTCAATGACTTGTCCTTCGATGCTTCGGCCTGTTTTATCCTTGACAACATCATCTGATATCGAAGTTGGCTCACTCTTATCCGATTCAACTCCCTTTTTAACAGTGTCTCCCTCTAGAACGATAGCGAGTGGACTCAACTCAACAAACTCACCAGACTTGAAAAGTTCTCTAGATTTTGAGCTAAGAACATAATCTCTGGAGAAACTATTGTCCCCTAACTGAATGCTGAATAATGACTCACTAGACGGAAGACTCCAATCCATAGGAGTTATTGATTTACTTCTTGCAAAGACAGCAGAGGAAATCTTACAAGAGTCTAGCCCTCCTACTCGGTCCATCACTTGGACCAGTGGGGATTGCATCAATGTTGGTTCATTTGTCCCACAAGAAACTTGAGATGCTAATGCGAGACTTGCATCTCCATTGGAAACATGATGTTTATCTTTAAGTGATTGTATTTGTGTAGCTTTCTCTTCAGACTTAGGGCCGGATTTGGTCTTTGATAGATTTATATCCACTTCAAACTGATCATCTGTAAACAAACTAGATGAAGAAGTTGACGGTGAAGAGGATGACAAACTGCGCTTTTCAGCTGAAATGTGTATATTGCCTTCGATCCAATCCTTCTTTCCTTGAATTACTTTTGATTGTTTACTGCTGTCACCTAGTATTTCAAAATTATGATTGTCTCCCCATCCCTTGTTAACCTCAGGATTAGTCTCAAAATGGTTACTTCCAATCCCTGCAACCCCATTTATAACCTGTGGATAAGTATCTGGTCGATTACTGCTTCCAGTTTCGACATCTGGTTCTAATGATCTTCTTAAATGCATAAAGCTTTCACTAACCTTACTTGAATGCTTACTGCTTCCAGATTCATCATCAAGTTCTAAATGTCTGGTTGCATGCTTATTGGTTCCTTTTTCCACAGTCCCATGCCTACCGTTTCGGCTTTGATTTCGAGCGAAGAGTCCCTGATATTCCCCTGATTGTTTATTACTTCCAATCCCATCAGTTTCCTCAATATCTGTTCTTGAGTACTCAATGTTTCCATTGCCATGATCCAAATCCATAACTTCAAATGTTTCTTTGCGTTCGGACACAAGCACTTATATAATCATCCTACAAAATGAAAAAAAGAAAAAAGGAAATTCCAAATTAGGTTTGCAATTTTCAGTAAGAGTTGAGAGGTTTTTCAAAGTTCATAGAAGCTCTTGTAACATATCAAGAACTTTGTTGAGGGACAGATAGCTAAGTGGTAGCATACTCTTCGTCTTAGCTGACGGTATCGAGTCAGACCATACATAAGTGCATATGGTTCGACTATTTAGATACAATGAGGTGCTCCCAATCTGTAAAGCGGTTAGTGCTTTTGACAGAGTCGAAAGACAAAACTTCGTCCAAAAATAATACCAAAGCTTGTTGAGGGTCGGAGCCACAAACTTCAAATGAACAAAAGGAGGATAACTGGGTAACGTTTTCAAAAAAGTGAAGAATATATATTCTTACCATACAAGATATTCTGTAAGATTAAATCAGCAAAAATTATAAATTCATTCATCGCATTCAATAGTTCAAATCCGATTTCCTAAAATCTGCATTCGGTTGCATGAAATTCATTGGAAGTTTTATAGCATTTTCTTTACCAATTCTACAAAAACAAAAGACAAATTTATCATCGGTTTTTAATAAATAAAAAAAATCTTTCCATTTTCCTATCACAATTTCATGAAAAAAATCCACCCAAAATAAAAAAAACTTACTTCGTACATTTGAACAGCCCATGTCGCTGAAATCAAAGTCGACGACGGCCATCGCTTCAACTGTTCAACTATCGAAAGTTTCAAATTTGTTATCAAAACGGAAATCTAACTATTAACTATAAAATATTAAATCCAGATTTTCAAAAACAGATAAAGTTAGAAATTACTAGAAATAGAAATGGTCAATTCAGAATAAAAATATCAGATTTTTTTGTTATTACTTTTCTCTCTAGTAAATCAAATTTTAATTTTTGCACAAAAAGGTAACAAAATGAAAGAAAAAGAAGTGTTATGATTTGCTATGGATGGAAAAGCGACATTTTCTGAAATTCTGGTTTTATTTATATAACTAACTTTGCTTTTGGCGCCATCCTCTTTATTAAAATATTGAAAATACTTTAAATGATAAAAGTTTAAAAAATTTTGATGATATTTTTATTATATTTAGGCTTTTACCCTTCAACTTTATAAAAAAAAATTAGTTTTTCATTTATGTTTCCCCTTTTCTATCTCTTAAGTTTGTATTTTTTTTCAAATCACTCCAAAATAGATAAAAAAACTAACGTTTGTTAACTTTGCTAATGTAGAATACACGTGGATTGCAATGTGCATGACATATCAACATTTAATTAATTTTTTAAAATTTAAAAGTTCAATAAAATATAAAATGTATTAAAAATATTTTTAAAATTTTAAACAATTAATTAAATGCTAATGTGTTATTATGTGGCAATTCATGTGTATGCCACATTAACAAAGTTTAAAAAGTTAACTTTTCCATCCATTTTGGAGTGATTTAACAAAAAAAGTAAGTTTAATTGCTAAAAAAAAGGTAAAAACTTAAATGGAGGGCTAAAATAAATTTTTTTAATTGGAGGGTCAAATAAGTCATTATGTCTTATATTTATACATGACCTTTTATTCTTTGGTTTCTATTCAAATATGTTCTTATTTTAAATGAAAAATGAAAACAAGTATGAATCAACTTGAATAATTTACATTTTAAATCACCAAACCTAGTTTCTGTTTTTACATAAATCATAATCAAATTACATCCATAATGACCTAGCTTTTAGTGGTATCAAGAAATGAGGTTTTGGGACCTCGTTTCCGTAAATCGAGTTCATAAATATTGAATTAAATTTTTATTTGAGTTAGTATTTAGATGAATTGAAATTTGGTTTAGTAATTTAGCTGAAACTATAGTTAATTACGGCCTAGGGACTAAATTGTAAAAGTTCAATCACTATAGATTTTTAATTAGTAAATGGATTGGGGATTTAAATTGCAATTATCCAAATGGTTAAAATGGTAAATAAACCATTTTTCAATAGGAGATAGTGCATTATGATGACACCATCCATTAAATTATGATTAATGGTTAATTATACTAATTAAACTAAGGGTTCGTTTGTTTGCCAGTAAAATATTTTCCGTAAAATATTTTCATTGTTTTACGGTGTTTGTTTTGTAGAAAATAAATTCCCAAAGGAAAATATTCTCCAAAACACAGGTAAAACCAATGCATTCTTAAGGAAAATATCTTGCTGACTTTCATCCGTAAGACATTTTTCTTTCTCCTCTTCACTTTCATCACTGACTTGAATAATAATCATTCTCCTTTCCTCGTCATCTCTGTCCGCTGGCCTCCGCCTCTCCTTGTCATCTCTGTCTGTTGGCCTCACTTTCTCATCTCTACCTCGTCATCTTTGTCGGTCGACCGTTGTCTTTACCAAGTCTTCTTTCCAATCCTATCAAGGTATATCGTTGTCTTCTTCTTATTAAGGTTTTGCATTCAACTTATAATTTTTATAGAAATGGAAGCTATTTACTTCATTCGAAATGCTTTTTTTTTAGATGAATTTATTATTTTTTCCTTATAGTCTATTTTTTTTTTACTTTAGGCTAAACTGATCTGCATAAATCAATTAAAGCAAATGCTTGCCAATATATCTTTAAAACTCCATTTTTTCTATTCTTAGTGCTTTGGGTGGCGTTTAGGTTGGTGACCGCATCCAGACGTACCAATGTCTACAATAGAAATCCTGCACAAAATATGTTAGAAGGTGGTGTCCGCAAGTATACGTGTCAGATTATAATATAGTTACAACGAAGTAGGTAAGTACTCCGAGGATCGTATCCAAGGGAGGAAAGCACTAGATTAATCCTAACCTAAGCATAAATAAAACTATTAGTACTTTAAATAAATTATATTATGACTAAACATAAAGATAGAGTTTTTAATAACTGAAGAAATAAAATAATATAAATAGAAAAACTTGGAAGATTTGCTATGGAAACTTAATCAGGTTTGAGCATAGGTGACTTGCTTGCTTCAGTAATCATAATTAATTGTAGTTTCAGGTTCTTTGTTCAATCAACTAGCCTATATCCTAACAGGATATTCCGATCTTCCACTAGAATAACAAGTCAGCAAGAACTACTTATCTCTTGACCAGTCCAGCTCAGTTCGGGGCTAAGGTATTCACGGATAGGCAATACCAATTTTGGGTTAATTCCCACTTAAATGACTTCCCAAGGTCATGAAGCCTAGGGTTTATGTTCTTCCTCTCCCAAACAACTGATCTATTAAGAGAACCCTACAAAATAATTAGTTAATCATACCTCAACTCGCTAATCCCCTATAAATGGATTAGTTTCTCATGGATCTAATAAACATGATCTAGAAAATAGACATAAATACTGAATCAAGAAAATAAAGTTTAGAAGAAACCTATATCGTATTGAAAGTAATGTCAAATCCACACAGAATTAATTGAGTTCCACAGGTTTGATCTCCCAACAAAAGCAAAATAACGAAACTAAAAATAATCCTAAAGCCTAAGAAAAGAGAAAACTAAAGACTAAAACTAAAAAGAAAATTATACAATATGAAAGTTTTCCCTAACATGTGTTAGATGAGCCTATTTATAGAATTAGAGTGGTCGTCATCCTTAAGCTTAGGTCAACTATCGTTCTTGTGCTTAATGTTTGATTGTGCAGATCAAAACGCCCTTGGCTTGTAATTATTTCCCATACAGAGTTGCTGTTGCAACACACCAGGTCCTGTGTTGCGACATCGAAGGCAGTCTTGAAATTCTTCTATTCTACTCCATATATTGCGACATCCATCTCTCTATATTTCAACTCAATGACCAATATCAAGTTAGCATATCTTCTAATTGTCTCATGCACACTTGCAAAGCATATTAACTCACTATTAGGCTATTTTTCGGCCATTAAGGTCAATAAAAAACTCAAATTACACAATTTATTGAATTTAAATAGAGTAATGAAAACTTAACCAAAATCTTACTAAAGTGCTTGTATTCGAGCTCCACAAAAGCGAAAACTAGTTTAATCTACTACACCGAATTACCGCAAATCAAACTCCCCCACACTTAAGTCATTGCTTGTCCTCAAGCAAGACAAACAAAAAAAATAAATGAAAAGACGACCCTTGAGCAAATAGAGTACAAATGTTAGCTTTGGAGTACATGATTAAGCGTTTCATATTCACACATAATCTCGACATGATATATAGCTAACTTTACTAGTTATGATATCAAACATCTAAGTCTAGTATATTATAAAGTATACAAGCATTAAGGGTTTCAAATGTATGGATCCATCTATAAGTTATATAGGCAATTTGATTATCCTAGCAGAATAAAAACAGTCAAAAATAAAATTATTCAATATGATGTCAATTTGTAAATAAGTCTACCTAGATCACATAGGGCTTTTCGGCTTGTAATGTTTTGAGACTTAGGACAGGTATAAAACTTAAGAACAATAAGCATCAAATAGTTTCAAGCACAAAAATAGTTTGGCACATCACATTGTTCCCTATTCTTCCCCCTCAGCAACTCTTATCAGCTCACCGCCTTATTTCTCCTTCTCTCACCTTCCTTATTTCTCCATAGGAAATCATAGTATACTACAACAACAATGGCTAGCTCACGAGTTTGCGTGCACTAATGAACGAGTCTCTTTATTTTTGGTGACTTCGTCACTTTTCTTTCTTCTTTTTCTATACATTTCTCATTCACAAATGCTTTTAATTTCGAGAATTTTTTTGTACTCGTACTTGATTTTCTTTTTGAAAATTTCTTTTGTCACACATATTGGCTAACCTATAGTTATTTTATCATACTAACCTTTCATATTTCACTTTATTTTTACAAAATTCAGTCGTCATGTATCTACTTAACCTTCAATACGTATGGCCAAATGTCTATAGTCGTGCAGTCTAGGACCAAAGAAAAAAGATAAATACAAATTAATATTTTTGGCTCAGATTTTGTATGAATGATCATCAAGAAGTGTTTTCTGGTCATTCCTACGTATCTCAATATTTACAAATTTAATCAATCAAACAATCACAAATTCAACAATCTATCATACATAGCATGCTCGTTTCCTTATATTTCATATATCATATGGTACATTCAATTGCTTAATGATTATTTACAATGTAACATATAGAACTTAGTAGTTTAATAATAAAAAAAATTTAAAATCGTCTACTATCATACCAAATTTATAGTAAATACAATCAACCTATATACATGCTCCCAACCAATCATTTGTGTTTCTACAAGCTCAAGCACACAATTGACAATAAAAATTAAAGAAAAGCATAAAAATTAAAACAAATCTCCTATGTTACACCTCACACTTTAGATAACACATTGTCCTCAATGTGCAGCCTTGGAAAGATAAGGAAGGAAGTTACTCAATCGATCGTGGTAGTTTCGTAGGCTATTGGTGGGTGCCTCCTCCTTTGATTGTTGAAGCTTGAAACTATTGTGTTTCTTTCATGTAGGGTTCCTACATAGAAAACTTAAAACAAAAATAAAAAACTAATGATTTACTAATATTTTTGTTCCTAAAAAAATAAAAATCATCCCTTAAAATTAATACAACAAAAATGAAAGGTTCAGTCATCTTCCTCAAAATCCATCTCTTCGTCTCTATAATAGCCCGATTTTAGCTAAATCAAAATATGGTTTTGGGACCACAAATTCGAGGTCATAAAATTATTTAAATATTATTTATGGTATTTACAGTATGTTATTTGATATGTGTGAAAATTTCGTGAGGTAATTTTATCGTTTAATAGCTCAATTTGAGAAAAAAAGGACTTAATCGCGTAAAATGCGAAAGTGGCATTCTATGTGTTAAATGTGCTTTATTGCTATGACTTATTAAATGGGAAGTCCTTATGTTGCAATTAGACCATTAATTACTTGAGTGGACCATTATGGACATGTATTAATTAGTTTTCATGTTTTATAACTAGGGTTAAAATGGTAAAATGGTTATTAAGGTTAATATTAATAAAACAAAATGAAATAAGCTCCATTATCATCATCCATAACTGATTGTTGAAGAAAAAGGAAGCTTTTACATTCAAATAGGGTTCGGCAATATAGATATTTGATTAAGGTATGTATTTTGCTCGATATTTGATGATTTCTACATTTTTGTGATCGTTGCTTTGAGTACTAGCTAGCTTGTACCTTAATTTTTGAATTTGTTAAGGATTTTGAAAAATGCCATTGATGAATCCATGAGTTCTATGATGTTTGATGATGAATTATGCAAGCTTGGTGTTTATATACATCTTTTGTAAAGTGATTTTTGACAAAAATGTCAATTAGGGATTAAATTGAGAAAAGTGTAAATTGAGGGGTTAAATTGTGAAATAAATGAAAAATATGGGCTGTTAGGGCCCTATAAAGAATTCAGCCAAGCATGGGTTTTGTCAAATTTTGTGAATTTTGTGTATTTATGAAATAAGGACTAAATTGAATAAATGTGTAACTTTAGGGGCTAAAGTGAAAAAATGCAAAAATATGTGTTTGTGGATGAAATTGAATTTTTTGATGAATAAAAAAGTTAATTTTGAATGTAAATAGATCAAGAACGAAAGAAATTGGATTTAGATCGGGGGAAAATAAAAGTTATCGAATAGTCGACCCCGTCCATTATTTCCGACTACGAGGTAAGTTCATATGCAAATAATCATCTTTACATTGAATTATATATGTTTTATTATGATTAAACTGCAATGAATGTCGAATGAGCAATTACGAGCAAGAATCAATAGAGTTACTATATCCGAAAGTCCCGTACGAACCTTAGGAATAGTATAGGATACAGATGTGATGACATTAGGTTTTCGAGATATGATTACATGTAAGACCATGTGTAACATCCCGAAATAGGGCCTAGTCAGAACAGTGGTTTCGGGACCACAAATCCAACGTCAAAATATTTGTTTTATGATTAGTATGAGGTCTAGAATATGAAAATATGCATGTGCTAAAGTTTCATGAAGAAATTCTATGAGTAAGGTGTCCAATTGGAAATAATGACCGAATTGAATAAATTGCAAAACTTGGATTCTAGAAGCAATTTGTATGAAATTGCTTTGGAAAATTAATTAGAAGTCCTTAAAGAGCAATTTTCCCAATTTTTAAGTTTTTGGACAAAAATGGACATGTATGGAAAATTTTAGAAGTTTAGTAAGAAAGGGCATTTTAGTCATTTGGTAATAAATGAAATAAAAAGGGAAAATGAAGGCAAAATTCACTCATCTTCTTCCTATAGCTGCCGAAATTTCAAGGGTTCCATAAGCTAGAATTTTCAACATTTTCAAGCTCAATAGTAAGTGCTCCCTAGCCCCTTTTTAATGTTCTTAGTATTTTTGAAATCCTGGTAGCTTACTTTCTTCATTTCTACCCATATTTCATGCTAGGGCTCATGTTTAGAGAACTACCTATGAATGATATACTTTTATTTCGATATTTTATGAAGGAATATAAGAGTTTAAAGGATGGTAAACAACTTTTACTAAGTGGTTTTTCATGGAAATGGCTTAAAGGACTAGATTGTAAAAGTTGTAAAAAGTGGGTAAAAGATGTGAAACAAAGGAAAATGTGGACTGCTATAAGAATGAAAAATATTCGGCTAGGCTTGGGTAACCAGGAAATTTCATTAATTTCATTAATTTCATTATACGAGCCTAGGGACTAAATCATAAATAATGTGAAAGGTTAGGGCCAAAATGGTCATTTTGTCTGGGAGTGAAATTTAGGCTCAAAAAGAATAATTTGATATATTGATAATTTATTTTAATTGTTATAGACCCTAAGGAACAAATTTCGAAGGTCGATCGAGGAAAACGAAAGGTTTCGGAATAACCGAAAGGCGAAACTAACACAAATACCAGGTAAGTTCGAATAACTTAAAATAAACTCATAATATGCCTGAATGCATGTTTTATGAATGTATGATAATTGTATATAATGATGGCATGAAAATCCATGAAATGTGTTAATAATAATAACGACAAGATGATAAATGTCCCAGTTGAAGTTAAAAGGGAAATTCGATGGATAAACCATGGCTTACGTGACTTGAGATCCTGCATGTGTTGCAAAAAAGGATTTAGCCCAGACGGGTAATCCGTTGATCTCAAATATAGAAAGGATCTAGCCCAGACTGGTGTTCCTTGAGTGATCGAGCCTCCCGAAGAATATGTGTGCATTAAGGATTTAACCCGGACAGGTAATCTAATTAGGGTCTAAATTTAGCCTGGACTGGTAATTCAGATCCGAGCTCATTAACGGTGTTTGTCGCTACAAGGGATTTAGCCTGGTTTTTTAATCCCGACATCACTCCATGAGTTTATATTACAGGGGATTTAGCCTGGACTGGTAATCCTGTCGTAATATGTGAAGTTCACAGGTGTGTGCATTTGAGAAGATCACTCTTATGACTTGACGGTAAATGGATAATCCATTGGGATTTCCGAGGTACTCAACGGTATTAACATGAGATATAGAAATGAAAATGTTGGATGATTAGCTCTTCTAAGATAAATTACATGATGAATTATTATAGGACTAACTTGATGCTTGAGTGTATGTAATAGGAGGCTATTCTATGTTTATTGGATTGGTTGCCTAACATGGTTGTATGCTAATTAATCGGTAAGTTTACTTTCCAGTTATTCGGGCTTACTAAGCATGTAAATGCTTACCCCTCTTTTTTCCCTGTCTTACAGAGCTCGAAGACTCATAGAGATTGAAAGATGGTTGGAGAATCAACACACTATCATCTTGTCCAGCTTTGGTATATAGATACTTTTATTTTTTTTAATGGCATGTATAGGGCTTTTGTTTATTTTGCTATGTGCGTCATTTGGCTGGCCAATGTAAAGGCGTAAATATTAAACTTATTCTTTTTGTATATGGCCATAAGACATGGCTTGTTTTGTTGTACGTTATGACCTACCAACCATGCATGTTTATGTAAAAAAAAATATTCTTGTGATGATTGAATGTGGGATTTCATAAATAGGCAATTGTAATGCGGCCAAAACATTTGGAGATAGTAGGCCATAACATTTGGCAATGAATTATAATAATGAGCCAAGTCTAAATGTGTTTCAATGGGATGGAAATCCTCAATACCAAAAAAAGGGGATAACTAAACATGTACTTAACCAAGGAGTTGAGGTTAACATGCAATAGATTCATTGATAATAGTCCTTGAGTATTTTTAGGTCATGTTAAATGCAATTGGGGTTCTTATATGTGAGAAAATGATGAGGGTAACCATTGGCTTGAAATTATAGCCTAAAAAGGGTCCACACAGGTAGATACACGGGCGTGTGTCTAGGCCGTGTGTGACACACCGTCAGCTTTATGGGCGTGTGGTATGGCCGTGTGTCCCCTGTACCTAAAATTTTAAGTTAGAATGCATGGTAGTAAAACACATGGGTAGAGACACAGTCGTGTGTCTCAACCGTGTAGAGGACACGGCCTAGCCCCATGGGCATGTGTTCTGGCCGTATGCCCCTAAATACATGCTGACATCATAAACAAAATGTCCAGGTTTTTGGACACGGGTGATCACACGGGCGTGTCTAGGCAGTGTGAAAGATACGGGCTAGGGACACGGGCGTGTGCTTGGCCATGTGAAAACCCCTGTAGGTTCGAAATACAAAATAAATTTGATTAATTCCACACGGGTTAGGGACACAGGTGTGTCCCAAAGCACACGGGTATGTGCATTGTCTCCACGAGCGTGTGAGGCTTAACCTAGAAAATTTTTCTAAAATTATTCTTAGGTTCTTGGTTTAATCCCGGATCATTTTTGATGTATGTTTTGGATCTCGTAGACCTATAATAGGGACACTAAGATGTTGTTTGATTGGTTTTAATTTGGAATAAAATTTTATAACACGTATTTTCTGAAAATGTCCGAGTATGTGTCTGGTAACTCCTCGTACCTAGTTCTGGTATCGGGTACGGGTAAGGGGTGTTACAGCATGCCTGGGACATTGGCATTGTATTGAGATTACTTGTAAGACCATGTCTGGGACATTGGCATCGTTAATCGGTTTCGTGTAAGACCTGGTATGGGACAATGGCATCGATATGTGATAACATGTAAGACCATATCTGGGATATGGCACTGTACGAGCTTATGTAATTTCTGAATATCCTTAACAATTCTGAATGGTTCAATGGGAAAAGTCAAGCTGAGAAAGAATATGTGTTAATGAGTTAAATGACTCAAGTACATGTAAGATTCATGCGAGTATTGGAAAGTGAAGTAATTGATGAGCTTACATGAGAAAATTCATATGTACTTATTGATAAAGGTTTGTGTATCTATATGTGTTTACTTGTATTTGGCCTATTGATAGAAATATTGTGATTCATGTGATAGTTTTATTTGTTTATGGCTTACTAAGCTTTTAAAGCTTACTTTGTGTGTTCTTTCCATGTTTTATAGATTATCGAAGCTAGCTTAGACATCGGGGATCATCGGGAACCATCATCACACTATCGGCTACTTGTTTGTACTTTTGGAGCTTAGTGTATATGGTATATGGCATGTATAAGCTAGTGTCATTTTGGTGTGTTTTGAGTTATGATTATAGCCATGAGATTTGGCTTGTAAATGTTGATGTGTAAGGCCAATTAAGTTGGCTTAAATTATTTGCTTGTTAAGTGATATGTGTGAATTATAAGTTATCTTATGTTTTGGTATGTTTGCGATAGTTGTTGATATGGTTATATAATTTTTCTTTTGGTCGGTTGTATGGGAATATTAAGGTTGAATGATGGTAAGTTGTGACTTGGTTTTGAGGCATGAAATAGGTGATAAGTTGAAAGGTAAATGCATTTAGAAGTTATGTAAGTTTTTGATGATTTTGGCATATTGAAATGGTATGTTTTGGTTGTGGAATTGAGTAGTTGAAATGGTTGTGAATAGATGGCATGATATGTGTATGAATTGGCAGGTTTTTGGTTGCTTAAAAATGTGATGAAATTATACCATTTTGGTGGATTTGTGTGCAAGAGAAAATGGTGGAAAATTAGCTTTTCAAATGGCCTATTTTTGTCCACACCGGTGTGTGTCTCAGCCGTGTGCAACACACGGTCATGTTACAAGGCTGTGTGTCCCCTGGGGTACCCTTTCGAATTAAGGCAGTTTACCATACATTTTTGACACGATTTAAACACACGAGAGTGTCTACTTTCCGTGTGAGACATACGGGCTGACACATGGGCGTGTGGCCACCCGTGTGACCCAAGTCAGTAACCTTCTTAGTTTTCCCACGGGCATGGCACACGGGTGTGTCTCCGGCCGTGTGGTACAAGTCAGTATGTATGCCTTATTTTCACATGGTCGACGCCACGGGTGTGTCTGTTGGCCGTGTAAGGCACATAGCCTGTTCACACGGGTGTGTGACCCTGAAATCAAATAAAATTTTCTAAGTTTCCCAAAGTTTGTAAATGTTATCGGTTTAGTCTCGAACCACTTCTAAGCTTGATTTAAGGTCTCGTAGAGCCTTATAAGGGACATTGTGCATGATTTATATGGATTTTGTTTATGAATGTATATGTACGTGAATATAGTGTATTATCCGGTAATACCTCGTAACCCTATTCCAGCATCAGATACAGGTTAGGGGTGTTACAGTCCCCCTTTTTCTTTCTCATTTTCACTTTCTTCCTCTTTTTCGCTTCCATGCTCCTCTTTTTGCTGCTTAGGATGCGTTGGCTCAAACTTGTTCGACGTATAATTAGATACTCTAATGTTGTTCTGTCATGCAAATTCTTGAAAGATTGGACCTGATTCTTGCATCTAGTGTATCATCCAATCTAGCTTTTGATGACTACTTTTTCCAATTTCTTGCTTAGTTGTCAATTTTTCTTTCCTTTGAGATGACGCTGGAGTGGCTATCATATCTTATTGGCGTTTGTTCCACTCATTTATTTGTTTTACCCGAAGCTCTATGTATTGCGTATACAATGTGTCTCCAATTATACTTCGGGATGGCTTCATGGACTACTCCGTAGACACCATTAAAACACCTGCTCTTTTGCATAAAGCCATCACTAAATGGGGGAAAAAGACTCCCACCTTTTCACCGCTAACGCATCGTTTCAAATTTTTGGTAAATTCACGTTTCAATGCATATCTGTTTCTTTTGCAAAATAGAGTAAAACAAAACCACTCAAAAAGTATTGTCATTAGAAACATTCAAAGCAGGAGCTATTCGAGTGCACAGAAATTAAATCCACATTTTTACTTCAGGAAACATTATTGCTTGATTAAAAGAGGTTGGGATATCAGTGCCTAGGCGACATTTCCATTCACCCCTCCCTTTTGTGAGAAAGTTTATAACATTATCATATTTATATATTGAAAATAATCTAAATCAGTTTCTTCTACAAAGTCTTTTTCATAAAATGGAGCACTACAAAATTCACAAATGACTCGAAGGGTAATTTTGACTTCCTTCCCTTGCACAGGTACCATTTCCCATGTTTAGCCTTTTATTTTTTTGGACTCTTTGTCCCATAATGATGCGTAAAATTCATGAACTATAGGAACCAAGGCAAAGTCTTTTGGGATCATATAGAAACTTTCCTTAACACCCCTAACCCGAATTCGTCGTCGAAATAGGGTTACAGAGAATTACCGAAGTTTACAAATCAAACAGACAAAAAATTTAAACATTTCATAACATATGTCATTCATGTTAGAAACCAATCATAATAATGCATATTGTCCTTAAAACGAGCCCTCGAGGCCCAAAATACACCTTAGAAACAAATAGGGACTAAATTGAAAATTTAAAGAATTTTCAGAAATGTATAAAATTTTTAAAACTGCAGAGGTCACACGGGCGTGTGGCCAGGCTGTATGACTCACACGACCAAGAGACACGCCCGTGTCTTAGGCCGTGTGGGCATTTGAAATAGGGATACACGGTCGTGTCCCAGCCCGTGTCCATGCCGTGTAACTCACTGACTTAAGTTACACGGCCAAGCCACACGTCCGTGTGCCAGGCTATGTGAGCATACTAACTTATACTCTTTAAAAGATACGGGGGACACACGACCGTGTCACCTAGATGTGAGTCACACACGCTCGAGACACATACCCGTGTTTTTACTCATGTGGACAAAAATAGGCCATTTTACAAGACACATTTCTCACCCAATTTGACATCCACCTACACTCAACATTTTGCATATACACAAGTCATAATAGACATTCAAAACAAGCTAAAATCAAGCCTTAAACATGTAAAATCATCACATACAACCAATATGCCCTTAGGTACCTCAAATGACAATATGCAACCATGTCAACCATGTATCCAAATTTACCTCAGTGAATAAATACATATATGCATATTTAACTACCATGTAATTTTCATCCGTCAAACATAAATCAATTCACATGTTAACCATACCAAATCACACATCAAACATGACAGGGCCATATATATATATATAGCAAAATATACCAAAACACAAGTTAATTCAAATGGCTAAAAACATAACAAAATATGTAGGCTATCATTAGCCAAAATAACCTATACATGCCATTATAACCAAAATTAGATAACCAAATATACCAAAAGAGCCGATGGATAGTGTGATATAGCTCTGATAGCTTTCAACCCGAATGAGCTTCCAAACCACTATAAAACACAAAAAATAACATAGAGTAAGCATTTAAGCTTAGTAAGTTCATATAACGCATAATTTAACTTACCATTTAACCATAATTTAGGTAAATAAACCAAAATGTCTCAACTCAATTTGGCCAAAAGCCTAACACATTCGTAAACCAAGTTAGCCATGAAATTAATATAAAAACCGAGAATCATGTATGAGTTCAACAACTATTCAAATTCCATATACATGTAACATCTATACCATGTATCGATATATCATATATAAACCATTTCCATGTAATTCATGTAAATACTTGTACTAGTTCGTATTGAACTCATATAAATTCATAACAAAACTGTGCCGGTTGAACCATTTAGAATATCGTTGGATACGTGGGTAGTACACACGAGGTGTACTGAACTGTAATCCGTCAATTCTTGTACATGTATGCTCATACAAGCTGTAAATGGTAAGCTTATCCAAGCTGAATAACGGTAAGCTCATATGAGCTGAATATCGTTAAGCTCATAAGAGCTGAAATCTGTAACCCAAATGACATGTCATTTGTATCCTACGAATTCCTAAGGTTAAAATGGGGCTCGATAATTGTCGTACATCATCAGATACACCAGTATTAATATATGATGATAATGCAAATAACATACATCTAATTCAATCAAAGCATATAATTACACGAACTTACCTCGACGAGTGTACGTAGATACGAATGCGACTACTTCGATATTTTCCTTTCCCCCGATCTAACTCCGTACGAGGTCTAACCAGATCTATACAAATGAATTGAACTCAATTCAATATAATTCATATTCAATTTAGTCCAACATATAATTTTGAAAAAATTACCATTTTTCCCCTATACTTTTAATTTCTTTACAACTTAGTCCTTATCTCATAAAAATAGAAATTTGCACAATTTCATTGCAACCCATCATATCCGAACTATATACATGCTTCTAACAGCCCAAATTTTTCACAATTTCACAATTTCACCACACAATTTATCACATTTTTCAATTTAATTCCTAATTGATAATTTCGTCAAAATTCCTTTACAAAAGTTTATCTAACAACAATCATTCATTTTTTACCATTAAACTTCAAAACCTTAAAATTTTCATCAATGGAAAAATTCAAATACTTTAACAATTTCACAAATTAGTCCTCGGGCTAGCTAGATTAAGTTATAACGATCCCGAAAGCATAAAAATTATCAAAAACGGGACAAAACACATACACAATTAAGCAAAAATTAATTTGCTGAAACTTCAAGCTTCCATGGCTAGGTTTTTCACTTCATACACGGTGGAAGATGATCATAATGGATGTGAATTTTTTGTTTTATTTAATTAATTATAACCTTAATTTCTAATCTCCAAAATTAACCTTAATAAACTTTAATAATTACACTTATACCAAGCCATGTACATCTACTATCATTATTATTGGGTTAATTACCATATACGGACCTCCAAAATAAAGTTCCATAGCTATTAGACACCTTTAGCTATTAGAACACAACTTTTGCACTTTACACGATTTAGTCCTTTTTATCAAATTGAACATGTAAACAGTAAAATTTCTTAACGAAATTTTTATACGGTAATACTATCATGTTGTAAACCATAAAATAATAATAAAATAAATTTTTTACTTCGAATTTGTGGTCTCAAAACTACTGTTTAGGTTTAACTGAAAACGGGTTGTTACATTTCCCATCTATGATACCTAACTAAAAGCCAAATGTCCTAACAAAGGACCATTGACGATTCAAATCCGCTCTCTTGAATGAATGTTTTCCCTGAAGTTCTACGAAATGTTTTTCAACGTTCGAATTTGGGAAATCGGAGGGATTTAGTATCGTCGATGATTCTGGTTCATTAGCTCTTCTAACTTTTCTTGGAGGCATATTCAATACTATTTTATGCTATGAAATAATGAAATATCAATCAATAATCTTAATGAAAAAGTAAAAATAGGAAAAAGAATGTTTAACCTTGACTTCCTTGAAACTCTTGTTGCTTATCTCTGATCATTTGACAATTCTGCACCTAAATAAAGCTTGAAGAATAGCAATGGAGGTTTATAAATTTAGGGTTTGGGCAAAAAAGAGTGTAAAGATAGAGAGTGTTTAAGAGAGTTTAATGTAACACCCCTAACTCGTATCCATCATCGGAGTAGGGTTACGAGGTATTACCGATCAATTCACAAGATATAGCATACATTTATCGAACATAAAGCATTTATTCTCATAAATCATTTAACACAATCACATTGTCCCTTATAAGGGCCTACGAGCCTTAAAAATACTTTAGAAGTGGTTCGGGACTAAACCGATAACATATAAAAATTTTGGAAACTTAGAAAAATTTTAACCATATAGGGGTCACACACTAGTGTGAAGAGGCCATGTGCCTCACACAGCTTCAGACACGCCCGTGTCTCTAGCCATGTGGAAATAGGGCATACATACTGACTTGCATCACACGGCCGAGGACACGCTTGTGTGCCAGGCCATGTGAAAACTAGAGGGTATACTGACTTATGCAACACAGCCAAGTTACATGACTATGTGTCACACACGGCTGAGACACACGCCCGTGTCTCTACCTGTGTGGACAAAAATAGGCCATTTGCAAGACCAATTTGCGACCCCAACTTCAAAGTACCTACACAAGGCAAAATGGTACCATTTCGTTATACAATTAGGCAGGCAAAATCATCAACCAAATGCATAATTCATACCATTATAATTTCTTCTATTCCAATTCTCAAATCACTACCATTTACTTAGCCAAATACATGCTAAAACAATATCAAACAATATGGTTCATTTATCATAAATCACATAACCCTTTTAACTTCCATAATGTCTTGGTTACAACCATGCCAAAACAAACCAAAATAAGCCATCACTCATGACTATATTTATACAAACCAAAACATATACATTTACAAGCCATTTCTAATAGCCAAACACAAATCAATATTAACATCATTTACAAGCCAAATCTCATGGCTATAATCACAACCAAAATACCACATCTAGCCTATACATGCCATATACCATAATTGTATAATTCAAAAGTACTAACTTAGATGTTTGATAGTGCAATGATGTTCTCGACGACTTCCGGATCTGAACTTGCCTTTATTCATTATAAAACATAGAAAAATAACACGAAGTAAGCTTTATACCTTAGTAAGCTCGTAGGTGAATAATTTAATTCATTGAATCAATGCAAATCAACCATATACACATAACAAAACCATATACACATTAACTACAAACCTTTCTCATGTCTCAAAACATGATCAAATACAAACTTATCGAACTTTCACTATTTAATACTCGAATAGGTTCAGTACATACCTGTATCGCCTCATACTAACCTCTTTCTCAACCACATCATTCGTTCAACCATTGAACCATTTCAAATAGAAATTAGATACTCAGGAGTATTGTACGATAAATACCTATACCATGGTCCGTAGCCAAATCAAGGTAACTTATCCGAAGAACTACTATCATTGCCTGAAGCCAAATCATCCAATATGCATGGCCCAAAGTCAAATCATTAAAATACGCACTCGAAGTGCTAATATCATGGCCCGAATCCAACTCAACGTATCACTTACTGACATGCCAATAGTATCCAAAACTATTCTTACAATTCAACTGGGCTTTCACACTTTTCGTTTCTATCATCGAATGCACTCGTAGAGTCGTTTTCACACTTCATACATTATCCATACTCTCCTTTTAACAAATTATGCAATATTAAAGCATTTTAACATACATTTATAATGTAATCATCACATACGAACTTACCTCATATTCGGATTTGACAGATCAGGTCGACTATTCGATAACCTTACTTTTCCCCCGATATAAATCCAAATTCTTTCTTTCTTGATCTAATGAATTCAAAATTAACTTATTTATTCATCTACTCATTCAATTAATCCAAAATTACACATTTGGGCATTTTTACCCATTAGCCTATAAACTTTCGCATTTAATCAATTTAGTCCTTATTTCACAAATACACAAAATTCACACAATTCAACAAAACTCATGCTTGGCCGAATTATGTATAGGTCCCTAGTAGCCCAAAAATTCCATTTATTTCAAAATTTGACCACACAATTTGCACATTTCAAAATTTAATCCCCATTATGCATTTTCATCAAAAATCACTTTACAAAACATAAAAATCTATCATCAAAAATTCATATTTCATTTTAAAACACCAAAGAACACATAGATTCAACAATGAAAACTCTCAAAATCTTTAACGGTTTTGAAATTAAAGTTATGGGCTAGCTAGATTGAGCTGCGATGATCTCAAAAACGTAAAAATCATTAAAAATGGATCAAAAACACATCTAATTGAAAGGAATGAGATTTTCATAATTTTAACACCAAAGGTTAGGCTTTTCTTCTTAAATCGGCTAAGAACACCATTAATGAATGAAATTAGATTTGATTTTTATTAATTAAAACATTACTTGTCTTTTACTAATTTGCCATTAAAAATAATTCATATTTACACAAATGCAAAACCAAACATCATCCACTAACTCAAAATTGGACTATTTACCTCATAAGGACTTAAACTTTAAGGTTCTATGGCTATTTAACACCTTTAGCACATAGAATGGTACTTTTGCATTTTAATCGACTTAGTCTTTTTTCTCAAATTGAGCAACTAAATGATAAAATTAGCTCACAAAATTTTCACACATATCAAATAACATGCTGTAAATATCGAAAATAATATTAAAATAATTTTTTGACATCATATTTGTGGTTTTGAAACCACTATTCTAATTTAGCTAAAAGTAGGTTGTTACATTTAATGTTTAAAAAAGGGTTAGAGTTTGGGTTAAAGTTTGTTTAAGTTAAAAAAATAGGGGTTTTATGTTTAAAAATTGAATAAAATAAGGGTTATACATCCAGGTTGCACGAATGAGTCGGGTCAACCCTGTAGAAAATTGCGATGATGTCATGACATAGGGGTTCCATGTTACGACATCCCTAGCAGTTTGTCATTGTCGCGACATTAGGGTTCGATGTTGCGATACACTCTAAAATTTTGAGTAAACTATTTTCGGTGTCGTGACACAGAGGTGTTGTGTCGCAACATCGACATGACTTTCATAATCCCTTTGATTCTAGCAGCGGTATTGTGACACGGAAGTTCCGTGTTGCGACACTAAGTCTTAATTTTTCCCAAAATTTCAATTTCCAGTGTGTCTCAGTTCTTATGAAAAATAAATTTGATACATATTAGAATCAAGACTAATAGTTAGTTAAGTATACATTAAATTACATAAGATTGACATTTTAATTTTAAATTATCAAGTCTTGTTGTCAAATTTATCCATCAGCTTAATTAATTTATCCAGGGATGCTTCTTCAGTTCTATCAGCGTTCGTCCAACGTCCATCATTCCATTCCACCTTCCTTCGCTTATCCCATTCTTAGAACTTGTTTGTTCGACCTGCACTAATCACAGAGCACACTTTCCATGACTCAAGGTAGTTAGGTTCTTGAATAATTATTTTGTAACAGTGCTTTCCTAACTTTTCCCTATTTTTCTCATTCTATTGGTGACCACATTTAAATGTTTTTATCTCGCCATTGATCTTCATTGTTAATTCATTATTTTCTAGGTTAATGGTGGCCCATGATGTTTCTAAGAACGACCTTCCCAGTAGAATAGGTATTTCACTATTTTCCTCGAAGTCTAAAATTACAAAGTCCACTGGGATGATAAAGTTCATTACTTTAACTAACACATCTTCATGTACTCCCTTCAGTCGTACTGAAGACCTACTGGCTAATTGTAGTGTGTTTTGTGTATTTTTAAGATCCCCTAACTCGAGCTTTTCATAAATAGATAGAGGCATTAAATTAATGTTGGCTCCTAGATCACATAGATTCTTACTAAAATGGATGTCCCCTGTTTCTATAGGTATCGTAAAACTCCCTAGGTCTTTTAGCTTTGGGGGAATGTGTTTTGAAATAATCACACTACATGAGGCGCTTATGTTAACTTTCTCTCCTGTTTTTACCTTCCTATGCCTAGACATGATTTCTTTTAAATATTTACCGTACTTAGGAACTTTTTCAATTAGATTAATTAAAGGAAGGTTAACTGATCGGTTGTTTAACGTCATAGCAATATTGTGCAAGCGTACACTGTCGATGCAAGTATAGTAGACAGATATGAGTCTATCTGATATTGATCCCAAAAGGATGGTAGTCTTTTGTCTATCAATGTTAGTGTAATAAATAGATAGAAACAAGATAAATTGTGAGAGTAATTGTCAAAGTATTAACTTGAAAAAAATAAGATAAAAATATGATAATGATAAACTGGGATCCTCAATGTGAATATTCAATAGAATACTAAGTGCTCACAAGGTATAAAAGGATAGGTGATTGGTGATGCATTAAATTGCAATGAATATCTTACCAAGCTTAACTTCTATATTTAATCTAAGAATTAAACATACACATTAGCTATACCTTCCGGTCATGGAAATGGAACATTATTAAGAACAAGTGGATTAAATTCCTCTAATCCTCAAGCAACTTCCGTTATCATGCTTGTTAGCTTGATCTATCGCTGCACTTTCCAGTGTCGATGACCGCAATAACACTTCTATGCTAAAAAACATTCAAACCTAAAGATTAAATAGTAGAAGTAAGATTGAATAAAATAACATTTAACCCATCAATCAAGTGTACTTCTATACAAACATGAAATAGAAAGTAATCACCATCATTTAGAAAAGAAATATAAAATAAACAAGTATTTTAGAGAATACTATTCCTAGACAATCTCGACTTTAATCTCTCCATTCCCTCTTGTGTTGCACTCAGGGCTCCTCGTCAGGAGCTAATCTGCGTCCCTTTCACATCGGTTCAACTGTAGAATACTTAAGTTGCCATAGCCGAAAAGCTTCAAAAGATAGGTTGAAAAAGATAATAACCCCCCAAAAGCCTCTCCTTTTTTCCCTTTTCACGTGAATATTTATCTTTTTCCAAATAGTACAGGTGTCCTTTCATCAGAATCATGATGCCTCTGTACGTACAAGTTGATTTTACAAGACTAGACAACTCACATATTTTTGTTCTTATCCAAATAGCTATCAGGTGCGGTGACAATTCTGGGTGCAATTTGGAAATACTCATCCAGCAACATCGGTACCAAAACATGAAAAAATTAAGGATAAATAGGCTAAGATCCACTGAGTTATAAAATGTAATTTACTAAACTGAAAATACTAAAATATGTGCTAAAGATAACTAAATGAGGACAAATTAACCAATAAGTAGTGAGAAACATATGTTCTTTCTAGTACTATCACACACCCCCAAACTTGAGTTTTTACTTGTCCTTAAGTAAAACAAAAACTAGCAAGGCTATACAAGAACTCACTAAGGTAAATGATCATTCTAGCAACTTGAATCACCTAAAATCACAATGAGTGAGTCACATTCAGATGATAGAATATTGCATCAACAATATATAAGTACGAATGAATAAGATTGCAACTTCATCAAAACCAACATCATGCTTCAAATCCAAAATTCTATCTACCAATACAATAATTATTGTACAATACTAAATATCTATGATGATCATAAATATATATCTCCTTTTTTTTGTGAATAAGGGATATTGTTGCATTACTGTACCCTTATTCCTAAGAAGTAACGATGGAGTGCAACAAACCCCTAAGGAGTACGTAATTGCACCGACACACACTCATGCAATGACAACTTTTGGCCAGATTCATTTTTCTAATGCTTGCATTGGAGTGTTCCCTCTTTAACCTTTCATAATACATCCACTTTGGAATGTCTCTTATTCATAACTATATATATAAGCAGTTGTAAAAGGCATATTCATTCAAAATTCAAGGAATGCAACTAGTCATCCATTACTAATGCAACCTACATCATTCATCAAAGAATTGAAGATACAACATTCACTCAAATTTATCTAACTCATTTATTTATAATTTACATTATTCAAGAATTAAGCATCGAATGTAACAAAAAATTTTAAACACATTTGCATTAACCACAAAAAAACCTTGCATGCTTCGTTAAACTCAATTTTTTTTTGAAATATGGGTGTATTTCCGAACCCAATATGCCCCCAAACTTAAAGTTTGCATTGTCCTCAATGAACTAAAATTAAAATAAAATGAAAACAGAAATGCAACGACAATGTGTACTAACAAAATAAAAATTACAGCTACGTGCAATACATGAACGATACAGGTAAAAAAAAACTAAAAATAAACTAACTCAGTTTTCCTCAGCCATAAATGTGGTTGCACGATGTTTCTTTTTACTCCTATTTTTCTTTCCCTTCTCGCGCTTTTTTTCTTTAGAGCGCTTTCTCTTCTTTTCTTTGGACTTCGCACGGTCTTCAGATCGCTCCTCAGGTTTCGGCTCTAACCCAGCATCATCAGTTGCTTCCTCTACAGCTTCCACTAGTCTAGTTCCATCTTGCTCCAAATTATTAGTAGTTGCACCCACAAACTTGGGTTCAGTGAAAATGTTCTCAGTAGATTCTTTCTCAGCATCTTTTTCCTTGTTCTTCTCGTTCACATCTACAACAAGGACTTCCTCCTCTCCAAAAACAACTTTCTCCTCAACATTTTCTTGACTGATCCTCTCGTTCTTGCCATATTTTTTTGAGTGAAGAGAGTTTAAAGTTGTAAAGGTACGAGCTTGGGGAAGAGAAAGTGAATAAAAATGGCTACTTTGTATTTGTTACAGTCGGCACAGTGGAGAGGGGGTTTATAGCGAGTGAAAGAATAAGATGGAAAGGCGTGACTTTTGTGAAGGGATATAAAGGTGCTAGGAATAAATACGTCCAATGAGAATTGCATCCGCTAAGACAGATCAGACGGCTAGATCATTTTTTATCAAACGGTGGGATCTAAAATTTCTGATATGCCCTCATTCTTGATGAGTCATAAGTGACAGTACAATAGTACGAATTACATTGACAATAAAGCCCAAGTGAGTTCGACAATGGTACCTAATTATTCTGCAAAAAGAAAAAAGAACAAGAAGAAGTAAAACAAACTTAAGCAAAAACAAAATAAAATAAAATAAAGTCACATAATAATAAATTCAATAAAAATTAAAATTTTTCGACCAATTTAATGGTATCTCCTACTTTTGATTAATATTCCCAAAATAGTGTTTCTATCACTGTCCATTCACTTTGAATTGGTGTCCATCATGTAAATCTCTGATTGTGACCGCACTATGAAGAAATACTTCGACAATTTCGAAAGGTCCAGACCAACGTGAGCGCAATTTACCCGGGTGCAATTTTAGTATAGAATTGAATAATCAAACTTGTTGACCCGTGATAAAATGTCGCTGCAAAATAATTCTTTCATGCCATCATTTGGTATTTTCCTTGTAAATTGCAACGTTTTCATAGGCAACTGGCAAGTGACATGCTTTCCCCAAAACCCTACACACCATAAATATAGACTAAGCCACTCAGATAATAATATGTAACAGGGCTAGTGTATATGTCAGACAAAGGCAATGCCGTAGTTCGTCAGATAGACTAGTTGCAAATGAATCGCCAGATCGATAATAGTACACAAAGAAAGTCGATACACATGTTGTACCGTGCGACAAATTTCTCTATGAGTAAATTGTAGTAGAACTGGCATATCAGTTCAGAATCAGAATCAAAATCAGAATCAGACTCCCTTCTCTTCACAAACTCACCCAAAATCCTTAACTTTATGCAAGTGTATGCAGGCACACAAATTCAGAGAATAGAGACACTTACACCGTCAGTCAGACGGAACAAATATACAATACACCCCAAGACCAGATTCAAATTCATACATCACACACAATCATCTCAAATATCAAGTCTTGAACACCCTCACTAAACTTAGCTAAGGCTCAAAGCACACATGTGTGCTCTGGCCATGTGGTAAAGTCTAGGCCGTGTGGGAGATCAAAAGCCCATGTGAGGAAGGGCACACGATCTTGTGACTAATGCACAGACCTGTATGAAGAGAGGCATATGGTCGTGTGACTAAGGCACACGGCCGTGTGGACTAAGGACATGACCGTGGGGACAGGCTGTGTAACTCTCTATACATTTGCACTAAATCTGAGTACAAGGTTGACATGACCATGTGAGGGTTTCACAAGCCCGTGTGCCCACCAGACATGACCGTATGTCCAAAACACGCATCCGTGTGGGATCCCTAAATCCTTAAATTAGCCACACGACTGTGTGGCCAGGCCGTGTGGCATCGAATCACCAAAACCCTAATTCTCAAACTCATATGCCCGTGTACCCAGAGGACACAGTCGTGTGAAAATCGACTAATTTCCCCAAATCGGCCACACGGCCGTGTGACACCCAAAACAACCCGAAAACCCTAATTCCTATTTCCACATAGCCTTATGATCTGACACACGCCTGTGTGGCCACGAAAAACACCCCCAAATAGCTGCAAAACAAGCTTCTCCGGTCACTAAATCGACCCTTAATCATTCGGACTCAGAAACACACTAACCATAACGGTTTCCATGTCAATCAACAGTACTATCAAACCTCGACAACCAATTTCTTGGAAGACACCAACATTGCCGCATTCTATCAAAAGCCATTTTACAATTCACAAATGAAAGAGTAGTTTCAAAACCCACACCTATTTTGATAATCGAAAATTTCCCAATGCGACTTGATGACAAAGAAAAATGAAGCTCTGCTGAAACCACCACACCACCGATTCAGAAAGAAAGAAGCAAAGAAAAGAAATAAAAGCCAAGAAGAAGAGAGAAAATAAAACGTGAAAAAAAAAAGAAATTAAAAATAATAATAATAATAAATAAATAGGTAAATAGTTAAACAATTATATATTAAATTAAAACAAAATAAAAGGCTCTCCAAAAATGAATTCCCAAGACTCGAACGCAGAACCTTGAGATATAGTAGCACTCACCCTACCACCAGACTAGAAGGCCTATTCTGCCACTTAAACGTGCTACAAAACACAATAGCGCACCCTTCTCACAAACCCTAACCACAAAACCCAAAAACTTCGGGCCCCAAAATTCGAGGTGTTACAACTCAACCTCCCTAAAAAAAATTTGTCCTCAAAACTCCCATTAACATTACAATGGTAAATCACAAACTACACCACCACGCTCCCATTGTTCACTCTAGCTCGAGTAGAACTAAATCAAACCTAAGACCTCATACACACACCCAAATCACTTAACCATTGAAGCAGATACACATTTTTCCTATCACACACAATTACTCTGCTCTAAACAAAACATCCAAACATTTCACTACCATACCTGTCTCAAAACTGTCGAGGATACTTCCGGATCCGATGCTCTATGGATCTACATCGAAAACATGCTCTTGCCTTTTTCCAACACTTGCTCAAATGACACTTCTTACAATGCTCACAAAATGGAGCGCTCGTACCACTACCAGCATCCTCCGTAAAACTGCTATTGCCACTCAAATTTATTCCAACACGCTTTACAGAACGAGGCTCCAACCTCGGAGGACTGTGATCTCTTTTCTTAAAAAAATCTGCATACCTAGCTTGAAGGGTTTCACTAGTCTCCCTTATCCTAGCCTTGAACACCTTCTCTAATACCTCCCTCACTACCCGAGTCAATACCTCAGTACCAAGCTCCGGGTTATGGCTACCTGAAGTTGGTAGAATCACACTGAATAGCCTCACGCCCCGGAGAAGTATATGACTTCTTATGATCTTGCTTACCTTCAAAATCAATATCCATCCTGTGGCTAACTTAAGGTACCTACACTTTCAGAAAGCAACACAAAATAAGTACAAGAATCTACATTTCTAATCTTACGATTTCAAATTTCTACCTAGACCAGCATCGGAGTCTCAAACAGTTCTTTTCCATAAAACCTGTCCTAAAAACCAAATCGTTTCAGCTTACTGTGGTAAAGTTTTCCCAAAAATTCCTTTTTAAAACAACCACGTGCGCACACGGATACGTAAAAACACAGGCTGAGTTTTTGTAAACCTGACTCTGATACCACTAAATGTAACATCCCAAACCTGGCCTAAGAGTTTAAATCGAATCCCAGATGTCACATTGATCATCAAAGTGATCATAGGTAATTTTTACAAAACAACTGATATGCCAAATCGTGTTATTTAATCGTTTAATAACCAATCATAAAAATTACATTTAAGGTTGTGTATATATATATATATATATAAGCGAAGTAAAACTTACAATAAAATGAATAAAACTTAAATCGAAATTTGTACCACAGTTTTATAAAACTTTACATTTCGAAACTGAATAACTGATAGAAGCTGAAAATGTAACTAATACTGAATTTTCACCAAGACTGTCCGAGACCTCCGCACACTGAGTCCAGCGTTAAAATTTTGAGAATATACCTGAAAAAGAAACACTAAGGGGGTGAGCTACACGAGCTCAGTGTGAGTTCGAATTAAGACAAAGAACAGAAATACAATATTCAAATCAGAAGCACAATAGAATTTCAAACACATACAGAGTCAGAGAGTGTGCTTGGAACTAACGTCCTAGTCAAACGTAATAACCAGAGTACACCAAACTTACACAGAAAACTCTACACGAGTGATGGACAAACAACTAATATTACAAACAAAACTCACAGACAGATGCAAATGAAATGCAGTCAGATGATAAAATCTGCCCATCTAGCCAACAAACCTCTCCGTCCCTTGATCACACCCCAAAAGAGTTGTTAAAGCTCATCCAACCAATCACACCAATTAGGATCTTGAAAGGCCCATCCAACCCTACACACCACAAATGTGGACTAAGCCACTCAGATAATGATACGCAGCAGGGCTAGCGTATATGCTGTATAGTGCAATGCGGTAGTCTATTGTATAAACGAGTTATAGTTAAACTGCCAAATTAGATAATAGTACGCAGCAAAGTTGACGCTCATGTTATACTGTGCGATGAATTATTGTACGAGTAAATTGCAGTAGAACTAGCAGATCAAATCAGAATTAAAATCAGACTCACTTCTCTTCACAAACCTACCCAAAATCATTAACTTTATGCAAATGTATGCAGGTACACAAATTCAGAAAATAGAGAGACTTACATCGTCAGTCAGACGGAACAGATATGCAATACACCCTGAAACCAAATTTTCAATCATACATCACATACAATCATCTCAGATATCAAGTCTTGAACACCCTCACTAAACTTAGCTAAGGGTCGGAGCACACGCAAACACATATTTAGCTCCGAAATACAAATAGAACCAATATAAGTATCTTAAAGCCACATGCCTGTGTGCTCTGGCCGTATGGTAATGCCTAAGCCGTGTGGGAGATCAAAAGCTCATGTGAGGAGGGCCACACAGCCGTGTGACTAAGGCACACGCCCGTGTGGACCAGGGACATGGCCATGGGGACAAGCCATGTAACTCTCTGTCCATTTACACTAAATCTGAGTACAGGGCTGACATGGTCATGTGAGGGTCCAAAATGCCCGTATGCCCACTAGACACGGTCGTGTGTCCAAAACACGCGCTCGTGTGGGATCCTTAAATCCCTAAATTAGCCAAACAACCATGTGGCCAGGCTGTGTGGCACCAAATCACCCAAACCCTAATTCCCAAACTCACACGCTAATGTATCGAAAGGACATGTCATGTGAAAATTGTCTAATATCCCCAAATCGACCACACAGCTGTGTTGCATCCAAAATAGCCTGAAAACCCTAATTCTTATTTCCACACGGCCCTATGATCTGACACTCGCCTGTGTGGCCATGAAAAAACCCCAAACAGCCTGCAAAAGAAGGATATTCGGTCACTAAATTGACCTTGAATCGTTAGGGCTCAGAAACACACTAACCAGAATGGTTTCCATGTCAATCAATGGTACTATTGAACCTCGACAATCAATTTCCTAGAAGACATCAACATTGCCACATTATATCAAAAGTCATTTTACAATTCACAAATAAAAAGAGTAGTTTCAAAACCCATACCTGTTTTAATAATAAAAAATGTCTCGATGCCGACTCGATGACAAAGAATAATGAAGCTCTACTGAAACCATAACACCACCGATTAAAAAAGAAAGAAGAAAAGAAAAGAAACAAAAGTCAAGAAGAAGAGAGAAAATAAAATGTGAAAAACAAAGTAAAAGTAATAATAATAATAATAATAAATAGGTAAATAATTAAACAATTATATATTAAATTAAAACAAAATAAAAGGCTCTCCAAAAATGTACTTCCAAGACTCAAACCCAGAACCTTAAGGTATAGTAGCACTCACCCAACCACCAGACCAGGTGGCCTATTCTGCCACTTAAACGAGCTATTAAACACAATAGCGCACCTTTCTCACAGACCTTAACCACAAAACCCAAAAACTTTTAGCCCCAAAATTTGGGGTGTTACAGCAACAATAAGATCCAACGTATCAGTCTTTGTTTTGCATCCTTCTTCGCAAAAAGATATATCAACACCGAGTGATTAGTAAATACGGTAACCTTTACACAAACAAGATAAGAATGAAACTTGTCGAAAGAAATAATTACAACCAATAATTCTTTCTTTGTGGTGGTAAAATTGATTTGAGCCTTTGTAAGAGTTTTGCTAGCATAATATATGGCATGAAATCTACTTATGTTATAAATGAACTTATATGTACTGTTGATGAACCTACTAACTTGTGAGCTTGATGGTGCTTGAATAAGCTTTTACTAAGCTATTGGTCTTGGTAATGATATCATGCTTATTCTATAAATTGTATTAATGAAACGATAAGTTATGTTTAAGTTTATATGAGCTTACTAAGAACTAGTTGCTTATGTAGTTACTTTTCTTTGTTTTAGAGATATTTAGAAGCTCGATCAGTTGGAAGCTCGTCGAAGACCTATCACACTATCCAGCAACCATTTCGGTAGTTTTTGTATGGCATGTATAGGATCTTTTGTAATGGTAGTTTATGAATGTGTTAATGGTGATTTGGTATGTTCATGCTTATAAAGTTTATGTTTGAATTTGATGAACTTTTAATACTTGTTTAAGTTATGTCATTTTGGCCATTCTTAAGTACTTCTATATAAGGCTCTATTGGTATGTATGTGATGGTTTGGAAATGGTCATTTGTGGTGGTTAAATGAATTAGGTTTGTATGCTTGCAATATGACAATATTGACTTGTTTGGGTAAATGATATTTTGGTATAATTATGGTGCCTTTGAATGGCATTGATACTACTAGAAAGAATATATGTTTTCTCCCTACTTATTGGTTAATTTGTTCCCATTTAGTTATCTTTAACACATATTTTAGCATTTTCAGTTCGGTGATTTACATTTTATAACTCAGTGGATCTTAGTTTATCTATCCTTAATTTTTTCATGTTTTGGTATTGATGTCACTGCATGAGTATTTTCAGATTGCACCCAAAATGATCGCTGCACCTGACAGCTGTCCAGATAGGAACAATGAACTGTCCCGTTTGGTACAACTAACTTGTACGTACAGAGGTAGCATGATTCTGATGAAAGAACACCTAGGTTATTTGGGGAAGAATATAAATATTCACATAAAAAGAAAAAAATGAGACTTTTTGGATTATCTTCTTCAACCTATCTATTGAAGCTTTCAGCTATGGTGACTTAAGTCTCCTAAGGAGGAACCAATGTGAAGGTGATGCAGACCAGCTCTTGATGAGGAGCCTTGAGTGCGGCAAAAAAGGGAATAGAGAGATTCTAGTCAGTTGTCTAGGAATAGTATTCTCCACTTGTTTCTTTTATTTTTCTTTTCCAAACGCTGGTGATTACTTTCTATTTCATGTTTGTACGAAAGTACACATGATTTATGGGTTAAATGTTATTTTATTCAATCTTGCTTCTACTTTTAATATTTGAGTTTGAATGTTTTTAGCATGGAAGTGTTATTGCGATCACTGACACTGGAAGGTGCAACAACAGTTCAAGCTAACAAGCATGACAATAGAAGTTGTTTGAGGATTAGAGGAATTTAATCCACTTGTTCTTAAAAGTGTTTCATTGCTATCATAGGAAAGGGTTGTTAATGTGCATGTTTAAGTCTTAGATTAAATATAGAAGTTAAGCTTTTTAAGATATTCATTGCAAACTATTGCATCGACAATCACATATCCTTTTATACCTTGTGAACACTTAGTATTCTGTTGAATATTCACGTTGGGGATCCCAGTTTATCATTATCGTATTTTACCTTATTATTTTCAAATTATTGCTTCAACACCTACTCTTACAATTTATCTCATCTCTATCCATTTATTGCACTGATATTGATAGACAAAAGACATCCATCCTCGTGGGATTGATATTCAACAGACTCATATCTATCTACTACTATACTTGCATCGACAGTGTACGCTTGCACATTATTACTGTGACATTAAACAGCCGATCAAGCATAGTGGTTAGATAAAATAGGATGTTTGAAATGGTATGTTAGGTGTGTTTGAATGATATTTTAAATCCCTTGAATGTATGCCCAAATGGTATGGATGGCTAGGTATGATTTGGCCTCGAAATGGAATGAATTTTGAGTCAAATTATGGATCACACGGCTTGGGCCACGACCTGTCACACAACTGTGTGACACACACGGCCTAGTGACATGATCGTGTGTCATTTGAAATTTCTTAATGTTTCAAGTTAGTAAATTCCAGGCCTAGCACACGGCGTGTTTGGTAACTCAGAGAGTTTGTAACATCCCGGAATAGGGCTTAGTCAGAATAGTGGTTTTGGAACCACAAATCCGAGGTTAAGAAATTATTTTAATATTATTTTGGGTGTTATAGCATGATTATATGAGAGCATAAAAATTTTGGCAAAATAATTTTAGCGATTGCTTGCTTAAATTTAAAAAAGGACTAAATCGCGTAAAGTGCTAAAATTATGTTCTATTAGTTAAATATGTTAAATAGCTAGATAATCAAAATTTTGGGTCTTTAAAGAGCAAATAGACCCTTAAAAATAGGATGGCTGGCCATAAGGGACAAGAAAGTTGAAAAGTCAAAAATTTGGTGGACATTAGGTGACTTTTTTGGTAATAAAATAAAATAAGGAAAAAGGTTGTCATCTTTTTCATTTTCTTCTTCTTCAACCACCAAAAATGGCAGCAAACATGGGGGTTTTGAGAGCTTAAACTTTCAGCCACTTATTTCCCTTGCAAGTAAGTGATTTTAAACATGGGGGTTTATTGAATTTTTATGGAAGAAAATGGTAATTGTGTGAAATGGATGGTAATTGTGTGAAATGTTTGAAATTGAGAGATGCTATAGGTATAAAAAGAATTCAACTAGGCTTGGGTAATAAGAAAATTTGATTAAAATCGATTTACGAGCCTAAGGGTAAAATCATAATTTTTCTGAAAGTCTAGGGGTAAAATGGTTATTTTTCCAAAGTATAAACTATAGAATGTATTGGTTAATATGATGATTAAATTAGTGAAATTTATCGTTGTAGATCAATAAAACTTTATAGATCAATAAAACTAAGATTTGGGCTTAAATTGAAAAATACGAGGTTATGGAATAAAATGGAGTATTTAGCCGAAATTGTATTCGAGGTAAGTCCGTGTGATTAAATAAGCATGATATCCTTATTATTGTTAATATACTTGAAATCTATCTTGCTATGATTGTATTGAATTATGTGTTAATGATATTGATTATGAGAAAGTGATCCCAAATGTTAATAACATTTATGTGATGATTGAATACATTGGAAATTGATGGAATATGATATTCCATTGAAACGAGTAAGTTGTACGTAAATATTACAAATTTATCATTATTATGCATTGTATGGTTAATTTTGCATAAAATGTTTGAATGTGGCTATGAGAAATGTATGATGAGACTTAATGTGATAAACTCTTGGTTGAACCCTAAGAATAGATTGGATATTCATGTCATGACATTTGGGTGATATGTGTGCTAGTGTAAGACATGTTTGGGACATGCATCGACCACAATATTAGAGTCAGTATAAAACCATGTCTGGGACATGGAATCGGCTTGATATGTGTTAGTGTAAGACCATGTCTGGGACATGGCATCGGCACCGACATATGAGAGCCAATGTAAGACCATGTTTGGGACATGGCATCGACCTCGATATATGAGAGTCAGTGTAAGACCATGTCTGGGACATATCATCGACTTTGATGTGTGAGCCAGTGTAAGACCATGTCCGAGACATGGCGTCGGCATCTTACCCTATGTTTGAGGCTTATTGAATATCCGGTAGTATTCCAAGTGGTTCAACTTGTAGCTCAAAGCGTGTGATGAAAGAGAGAAAGTAAGTATATGAGCATGTTGAAAAGGTGCAGGTATGTACTCGAAGCTCAAATAAGGATACAAATAAGTAAGCTATGCCTATGAGAATGAAATATTGATGACCTTATGATTATGGTTCTATGCTTATGATGTACCAATATGTATTTTTACCATAATGTTTAAAATGGTTTGCAAATGTGTTATAAGCTTAGTTACCATTATTGTACACTAAATAGTTTTGGGACAGCTGCAGTAGTCCAACTTGGAAAATACACCAAAAAATAGTGGAAAGAGGGTTGAAGATTGATTGAATATGGAATTAAATCTAATCGAGTCTAGTTTCTTATAAAGGAAACGGTGTAAGCAAAATAATTTCATATTATGAGATTTTTGAATTTGTGTGAGACAGAGTCAGAATGATTTTGAAATCCCCTATTCTGATTTGAGAAAATCATTGAAAATTTTAAAAAAATATTTATGTGTTATAATTTATATAATTAGAATTCTTAAGTAGTCTATTTTCAAGAGAAATAGACGGGAACATCATTCGAGTCCCGTACTATGAGATAATTAATTTTTAGTGAAGAGGGGTCGAAACTATTAGATAGTAAAAAAGAGGTATCTTTAAAGAATAAAATGTACTAATTGGCTGAACAAAACATTTTGAAAATATTATGGTAAGAAGATATTTCAGTCTAGTTTCAGGGAAAATTAGTGGAACTTAATTTGGAGTTCCGTAGCTCTAAATATAAATAATTTAATGACTATGACCTGAGAAAATAGCTTGACCCGAACATAAGTAAAAGTGCAAATATGGTTGTATTACCTTGAGGAGAAAGTTGATAATTGCTTATTATTTTTCATACGGTCTTACTAAGCTATAAAGCTTACTCCCTTCCTTTCCTTTTCTTTAGTGTTGTCAGGTTAGCTCAGGATTGGGATCGTCGGAGGCAGCATTACACTATCAAGCCATCATCTTTGGAATATTGATATTTGTTAAGCGTGTTCAAGTGAGTGGCATGTATAGGGACTAGGTTTTTATGATATGTGTTATTATGATTAGCCTAATGTATTGGTCTATATTGAGTTATTGGTATATGGCCAAGAGGTGTGTCGCCTAATGATTATGATTTGTGAACCTATCTATCTATGCTGTGTTCTAATGCTTGTGATGAGATGATGTCATTATGCTTGTTGGCCATATATAGTTGGTGTTAATGTTATGAATGTGTCTTAATAAGATATGCTAACCATTAAAATGGTGTCACGATATGTGTCCTTGGTTTGTATAAAGATGTGAAAGATTAAGGGTAACTCAAAGGCTTGGAAAATAGCTTAAGAGTTGGCCACACGGACTGAGACACAGCCGTGTGTCTCGGCCGTGTGAGGGACACGGCCTAAAGACACGGGTGTGTGCCTTGGTCGTGTGCCCCTAAATTGATGATGACATCATAACCAAAGAACTCCACGGGCAAGGGACACGGGCATGTCCCAAGCCACACTCACACGGCCTACCAACACGGACGTATGGCCCTGTTTCATGATGAAAATTTTCTAAGTCCTCAAACGTTTCTAAAGTTTCTGATTTAGTCTTGAACCACCCCGATGTATGTTTTAAGCCTCGTAAGCCAGTTTAAGGGACATCGTGGATGTGAATGAAAATTTTAAAATAGAACAAAATTTTATGGCCTGATTTTTGTTGAGTGCATATGTTTAAGTTCGGTAATGCCTCGTATCCTATCCCGGCATTGGACACGGGTAAGGGGTGTTACAGAGTTACATAACCATATGACCCTACTTAGTGAGTTACACGAGTGAGGACACGGGCTGCGACATGGTCGTGTTCCCCTTTGTTCGAATGTTACATAGCCTGGGCTATGTTACACGATCGTGTGACCCATATTTTCCACTTTTTCCAACTTTTTCCTAAATCTTCTATTTTGTTCGAAATTAGTCCCGAACTGCTTCTAAGCTATTTTTAGAGCCTTGAACACTCGATTTAAGGACCAAATGCATATTTTTGGTTGTATTTAATGTAATTTAATTAAGTAATGTTTAATTATTGTATTGAGATGTATTAAGGTTAAATGTTTTCTGATTGTATAGTTATGCTCTGTAACCATAATCTGGCGAAGGAGATGGGTTACGGGTGTTACACTCCTCATGAAAATCGTCGGTATTCTCTTGGTTTCCTATTGAGGATGGCTTTCTAGGCTACTCAGTAGTTTACCCGATCAGAGTGACTTTACTTTCATGTGCTCCTTCTCTTCCCTTCGAGGATTATCTTCAGTGTTACTAGGGATATTAGTGCCAATTTTTCTCTTAATGTCTTCCATAATGCTCATCAATTAGCTCATTTCATCTTCTAATTTAGTCAATTTTTTCACTGAATTGATGCACTCAGATTGCACCTGTTTCACACCTACCCTCATCGATTGCATTTCCTCCTCACTCTGATCCAAGTGTTGACCACATATTGTATGGTCATTTGGGTTGGCCCGTTCCTGAGGTTTTGCAAATAAGGAGGTTGGTAATTAGCATTTTTAATCTGGTTAGAATTTTAACCTCCTCATTGATTTTTGCCCCATATCAGGTTTGGGTGATCCTTCTATCCAGGATTATAAGTGTTCGAATAATGGTTTCTATCCTTATTCTCGATGTAGTTCACATCCTCGGTTGTATTATTAATGTAATAGAAGAGTGGTTTATCTCATCCATGTATAGATGATACGCTATTTAAAGACTCAATCTGGTTAAGTCTATCTACTAATTGTTGATATCTATCATCCTCTTGGACAGCCTTCACAGTAGCGAGTTTTTTCCGTACGTGTAACGTTCAATTGGCCACTAGTATGAAATCATTGTCATACTCTTTATTAATTCATATGCATCATCGTACGTCATATTCATTAAGGCTTCTCTTACAACTCCATTTATTCCTGATCATGCGTGCACATCCAACCCATTATAGAACATTTGCAATCGTAACCACTTAGGTAATTCATGGTGTGGGAATCTCTAAATTAGCATTTTAAAATGCTCCTATGCTTCGTCAAAACTTTCCCCTTCCAATTGTTTAAATGTTGCAATCTCTCTCCTCAGCTGGACTATTTTGCTAATAGGGAAGAACTTTTATAAGAATTTTCCTGTGAGTTCATCCCATGTCATAATAGATCCTATGCCTACGAATCTAACCAAGAGAAAGTGTTATCTATTAAGGAGAAGGGGAACAATCAAAGATGAATAGTGTCACCGGTGACCCCATTATATTCAAAAGTCTCACAAAGTTGAAGGAATCGTTTTAAATCTAATTTAGGTCCTCCATCATTGTGCCTCTGAACTGCAAGTTGTTCTAGATCATCTAGATCATTGCTAGTTTGATCTTGAAATTATTGGCTGAAATAGTACTCCTTGAACCATGTCTAGTTTTGTAGTGCATATTCTCTTAGAGTTATTTCGTTACGTGCCAATTTGCTTGTAGTTGTAGTGGTGGTAGATCTTCTAGGTTATTATAGTTAACTTCATCGAACAATGGATTGTCTCGTGGTGGTAAATTACTTGCAGCAGGTAGTTGGTTCTGCATCTGTTGTTGATGCTATTGTTGCTGCTATCGATGATTCCTACGAATTATTCTTTCTAGATCTATGATTGGCTCTATAGGTGTTCCCCTACTATGAGTCATAAAATAAACCCAAAGAGAATAAAGAAGTTAGAAAAATAAGAAAATAAAATCGTAGCTATAATTTAGAAATTTTCTAATTATTCTATTAAAATGCAAAAATTAAAATCAATTTAGTAACGTTACCTCCCTGACAACAACGCCAACAACTTAACCGCCTCTGGACATAACAACATCCAGAGTAGAAATCCTGTATAAAATATGTAGAAAGGCGGTGTCCACAAGTATATGGGTCAGGTTGTAACATAGTTACAATGAAGTAGGTTAATACACTAAGGATTGTACCCAAAGGACGCAAACACTAGATTAATTCTAAACTAAGCATAAATAAAACTAATTAGTACTTTAAGTAAATTATATTTGTAAGGCCCTAGAAATAAGTCTAGTAGTTTCGGGTAAGTTTATCGAGTTTCGAGTAAAAAATTAGGAGTTAATCGAGCTTATTAGTAATTTTTCTCTTAGTTATGTTAGCTTAATTTCATTTAAAAAAATGGGGAAATAATATTCCAGAAACTAAAAATAATTTTAGAAAGATTAATTTTATAGTTTTAAATAATTTTCGGTAAAATAAGTATTTTCAGTCAAATTATAATTGAAAAATAAATTACAATGGGGGGTTTAATTGAGAGAATTTAAAGTATTAATTACATAGGACCATTTTGCAAAACAAAGGAAATATTTGAGTGGTTTTATGGAAAATTACTCATATTTTCAGAATTTTGGAAGGAAAGGATTACTTGGTAAAACAAGGGAATTGTGGGAGTGGCCTGATGGCAATTTCCCCAATTTTTGAAAATCAGATGGTGTTCTTTAGCTAAAAACACTGCAACCCCCTAACTTCACACACAATTTTCACTCGATTTCTAAGCGTTTTCTCTCATTTTTCTTTTTCATTTTCGAAGTCCACATATCAAAGGTTAGATCTCATCTTTTATTTTCTTCAAATTCTCCAGAAAAGATTTTCAAAGTTGGGAAAAAACTCATTTGAGTTCTTTAAAGATCTTGATCCAATCTTCAATATTGATTATTCTAGATCAATTGAAGGTAATTTCTCAACTCTAACTTCATTTTAAAGTTATTTTTAATCATTATTTTTTATTTAAATTGATTAAAATGGTTTTTCAAATCTTGATCTTTTCTCTCTTGAACATGAAATTCATCAATGGTGAATTCATGGTTTTGAGTTGTAATCCAAGTTTAAATGGATCTCTAAGCTCAAATCATGTTTATTAAGAGGTTATTAATCAAAAAACAAAAGATTAAACTTGCTTGATTGATCAATTTTGACAAATCCGTTTTTAACTAAGAATATGAGTTGATTTTCTGGAAAATTATGAAACGGTTTGTTTGATGAAATTGATACTTAGGTTTTGTGTTGATAGATTGGAAATGATGTTTAGAAATGGTTTTTGGTGTAAAGAAGGTCATTTAGGGGCTAAATTTTGTGTTTTGGCTATACCATGAGTTTTCGGTAAGGTAGATTAAAGAGGCATTTTAGATCCATGTAGTTCATAATTTTTTCAATTTTCTTATTGTTAATGATAGCTTGTAACATTTATTTTATCTCTATTTAAGCTCCACAATGAGAAGAGGCCATTGTTAATCAGAATCGAGGTCCAAACACAACTACTTGATATGCTGTAGCTTAAGAAGTAAAGTGTGAAGGTAGGTTTTTCAAGGCAATTGGTAAACATGCCTATTTAGATTCTAAATTGAGGTTTTTAATTGTGTTTCTGATGATTCAATTGTATCTCAAATGGTTTAGATTATTAAATTTATTTTAATTTTATATAAGCATATTCGTAAATGATTTATGGAAATTGTGAATTGTGTGTTTGGTATGATTGATTTGGATTTTATTGAATAATAATTGGAGCATGGGTTTCTATATATTAGAACACTTGATGACGGTTTTATGATTGGTTTTAGATCCATGGACAAAGACACTTATTGTGCTTATTTATGTTGGTACTAAAATTGCTAAGTGATATGATTTAAATTGAATTTTTATATAATGATCTAAGTGCTTCAATATCAATTTTTATGCCCTGTATGATTGGTTATATTGGAAACATTTCATGGTTGATCCATTGGATATAGATAGCATGTCATAGGATTAGTGAGTATTCACCACTATATGTGTTATTTGTAAGCATATGGATCTAGGAGTATTGATTTTGTTGGAGTGGATAAGGGAGTGTTGAGCCTTTTTCTCCACTCAATTATTGGTGATTTCGAGGTGATATAAGGGGTGTGTGGCTACGCCCCACTCAACCGGAGTATTGTATTCGATATTTGGGAGATCGGAGATTCGTTTATCCAATGCATGATCACATGTTTATATTTTTCCATGGATGTCATTTGCGAATATAAGTGTTTGTTTCTTAATTAAATTATGTTTCCATATGCCATAATAAATGTGATTTTCACTCGTGGAATAACATATGGAATTATGATGTTATGATGTTGCATTGTTGCTGGAAATTTTAGTCAATTGAATGATATAATTGAGCATGAAAATATAATTGAAACTATGATTCATATACTCAAAATTTGGTATATGATTTGCCTTGGTTTAGGTATATATTTGGTGTGATTTACTTATAGATTTTATGGTCACTCACTAAGCTCTTTTAGCTTACACCCTCACAACTTTGTGCAGAGTTTTTTTTTCTGACTTTGGGGAGTTGAAGAGCAAGGGCAAGACTGGTCCAAGTTTAAGGCTATTTGGTAGTATAGATTAAGGATTCTTCTTCAGAAATATTAGAGGGCATTGTGGCAATCAATTGGGATAATTTGATATACTTGTAATGGACATTTGATACTTTTATTTGGATTTTAATTTTGAGATGTTATATTTGTTTTTTTTAATGATTGATTTTATGGTTAAATGTTGTGTGGATTATGGTATGTTGCTAAGTGATATCATGGTGATTGAAAACATGGTGATTGAAGCATGAATTTTTCACTAATACATTTTAATTGTAGCTTGTCAAGGAGTAGATAGCTTTGTGGCTAAGGTAAGTTCATTATATGATTTAATTGTTGTTTGTTAAGCATGCTTTTGAATGTTTAAATTATGAATACATGTTGTTTATTGTTGTAATTAGATTAATTAAAATTGTATATATATGATTAAAGTAATAAAACTTAGCTAATATAGCCTTAATTAGTAAATGGATTAAGGAAAATTGGTTAATTAAAATAAATTTTAGAGGTTTCCCAAAATTGATTAAAAGGAAGTTGGTAATCATTTAGAATTAAAATCAGGATTGTTTAGCTTTAAGTGGTAAAATGACTAAAATACCCTTAGGGTTAAATCCTTTAAAATAGTTTTAAAATGGTTTACAAATTGCTTCCGCAATAAGATCACACAATTATTAGTTAGAATAGATGTGTTATAAGGTTGGGGTGTGCTTTGGGATGGTTTTGTGCTAAAGAGTCACTTCTGTGGCTATTGTGTCTCTTCAGATTCAGGTCAATCCGTTCTGGTCAAGATTTAATAAATAAAGAAATAAAATAATATAAACAGAAAAACATGGAAGACTTGCTATGGAAACTTAATCAGATCTGAGTATGGGTGACTGGCTCGCTTCGGTAATCATAATTAACTGTAGCTTCAGGTTCCTTATTCATTTAACTAGTCAATACCCTAGATGGATATTTCGATCTTCCACTAGAACAATGAGTCAGTAAGAACTACTTATCTCTCAACCTCACAGTCCAGACCGGTTTAGGCTAAGGTGTTTATGGATAGGCCATACAAATTTTGGGTTAATTCCCACTTAAATGACTTCCTAGTGTCGTCAAGCCTAGAGTTTATGTTCTTCCTGTCCCAAATAGTTGATCCGTTAAGAGAACCCTACAAAATAGTTAATTAATCATACCTCCACGCTAATCCCTCGTAAAAGGATTAGTTTCTCATGAATCTAATAAACATGATAAACTTGATATAGAAAATAAACATGAATACTGAATCAAGAAAATAAATTTTAGAAGAAGCTTGAATCCTATTAAAGGTGATGTTGAATCCACACAGAATTGATTAAGTTCCATAGATTGGATCCCTCAACAAAAGCAAAATAACGAAACTAAAAATAATCCTAAAGCCTAAGAAAAGAGAAAACTAAATACTAAAGCTAAGAAGAAAATTATACAATATGAAAGTTGTCCCTAACATGTGTTAAATGAGCCTATTTATAAAATTGGAGTGGCTGTCATCCTTAACCTTAGGTCAGCTACTGCTCTCGTGCTTAATGTTTGTTTGTGCGGACCAAAACACCTCTAGCTCATAATTATTTCCCGTGCAGAGTCATTGTCGCGACACACCAGGTCCTATGTCACGACATCGAAAGCAATATGCTCATCTTCAGGGGTGCGTCGCGACACAGTTTAAGGATGTCTTGAAATTCTTCTATTTTGCTCCCTATGTTACGACATCCATCTCTTTGTGTTGCAACACAGTAACCAGTATCGAGTTAGCACATCTTCTAATGGTCTTCTACACACTCGCAAATCATATTAGCTTACCCTTATGTCTTATTAAACCCCTAAGGTCAATAAAAGACTCAAATTATAAAATTTATCGAATTTAAATACAATAATGAAAACTTAACCAAAATCTAACTAAAGTGCTTGTATTCAAGCTTCTCAAATGCGAAAACTAGTTTAGTCTTCTACATCGAATTATTACAGATCAGTCAGCTTGGTTGCTTTGTTTCACTTAGCTGGATTCTTATTCAATTTATTTATATTTTCTTCTATTAAATTTGTTCCAAGTCTGTCTTTATTGGTGTACTAAAGTTTTGTGTATTGAATAAGGTTTGCATTTTATCTTAGAACTTAATAGGCTTAGGATCGAGTATAAAGAAAAGAAAGGTTAAGAAACTGATTACTGAGTTGAAAGTACAATTTTTCATTATTCAGGAGTCTAAGATTGAAAATTGTGTTGATTGGATAATAATTTTTGTATGGCCCTCTAATAATAAAGAATTGATTGGTCAATCTTCAAATGGCAATTTTGGAGGTCTTATTATTATTTGGGATTCTTTTCTGTTTAGTAAGGATTAGGTTCAACTTAGAAAGTGTTTAATAGAATGTTTCATTGATGAAAATAAATAGCCTTCTAAATTCTAATGTTTGTGATGATTTTTTCTTGTGGAGTGTTTTTGGTAGTTTGTTTGAGTTGAAGTGATTTATATTAACAATGGAAAACAAATATGATGAAGTGAAGAATTCTTGGGTTTAGTTATTACAATAGTTCTTTTATCCCTATTTTTTTAATGCTATTTTATATGTCATCATTATTCTCTATAAAGGCTTTTCAATTGAAAACTATGTAAAAAGTAGTTCTAAAATTTCCAAAAACCTTGTCTTTCTTTCTTGCTTTGTCCTTCTTTCTTGCAACCATTATCCTTTAGATGGCGTTCCTATCTTCCCATCCATCTATGTCTAACTGGTAAGCACAATAAAACCAAGAACGGATAAAAATGGAGCTTTTTTTTTCAGTTTAAAATTTCGATTTCTAAAAAAAGAAAAGCTTTTTTAGTTAAAATGTAAAGATCAATTAAAGGCAAACTTGTTTTGCGAGAAAGCATGTACGATAGACAAGATTAAAAGATTAAAGGAAAACACTTACCTTATGACACTTCTATATTGTGACGTTCTTTAACTAACTTAAAATTTATTAGGGTACTTATTTTCACCGTACAAAATCATTTTTCTCTTTCAGCTATTGATATACCCATCGCATGTATAAGCTTTTGGCATGTTTTTTGTAAATCATAATAGGATTTAAACAATTAGACTTTGTGCTTGAAATTTTAATATGGCGAGTCTATCCACAAATTTTTGCTTATTTATTTATTTTTCTAATGGCATGTATTCAACATAATAATTTTTTTATTGTTTTGTTCTTACTGCTGCTGCTCTTATTGTTATTTTTATTATCTCTACAAAATTCCAAGTTATGCCCTTGAATAGGAAATAACTTGTATGTATACTTAGTAGCTGTAAAGGGGGGACGACATAAAATGTATTAACTGTCATTACATTTGATTTAAAATTTTCCTATGTTCTAGTTGGTTGGAAAGGTAGTGCACAGTTGCATGCCCAAGAGGATTTAGAATTTCGAAAGGTAAGAATTAACATTAATTACACAAAATAGTTCGATTAAGCTCATAATTTATTAGTAATAATTATGTATTGTAATTTGCGGGTAAATATTATCTTGCTGATGTTGGGTATGGCATCCAAAATGGATATATTACTCCATATCGTGGTGTCAGATATCATTTAAAAGATTTTTGTAATCAAGGGCCAGAAAATGTAAAGGAACTCTTTTAATATTCATCATTCATCATTGCGAATCACTATTGAGTGTGTTTTTTTTTTTTGAAGAAATGATTTCGTGTAGTAGATGATGAACCATTTTCGAATTTCAAAACCCAAGTAGATATAGTGTTGGCTTGTTGTATTATTCATAATCATATAATGGAAGTTGATCCTAATTATTTAATTTGTCAAGTATTATATGAGGAGTCTTGAGTCTGATTTGATAATAACAACTCTTATGGAGCGAGAAGAAAAAGAAGAAGTAAGAGAATGGTCTACTAAGAGAGATGAAATTGCACAATATATGCAGAATGATTATATGGCTATAAATATTAGATAGGTTTAAGGCTTAGGGTTAACGCTTCTATGTTATGTATGTTTTAGTATTAACTTGTAGTACTCATTGTGGTCTGGAAGCTAATTTATTATTATTCAATCTTTGTTTTTTTTATATATAACACAATCAAGAGTCATCTATTCGCTTTAGCTGTTTTCAATTTATGATTTGTTAATATTCTAGCTTAATAATTGGGCACTATTATATATTTGTATTTATTTATAAATAAATCATTGCAATATATGCGAAATAATGAAAAAATAAATTTAATAGATATAAAATAAACTCAATTAAACAATGAAAAGAAAAGAAAATCTCAAACGTATGTTTGTTTCATTTTAAAATAACTTTTATGTCATTTTAAAATAACTTTTATGAAAAAATGCATGAAATTTGAAAAACAACGAGAAATATTTTACACAGATTCATCCAAACACCAGAAAACATTAGCTTTTTCAAGAAAACTAACTCATTCTCTAGAAATCATTTTTCGAAAGTCATTTTACATGCAAACAAATCCCTCAAATCAGATTAATTTTAGCATAAAAGGTAAATTCTCACTTCTCCTACCATCCACCATTAAATTAAAAACCTAAGAAAATGTTTAAATCCCTCAAACATTCAATCTTTGATTTAGGTATGAATTTCTAGTCATTTTCTTGTAATTTTTTTTATAGATTTGAGGTTATGAGAGCATGATTTAGCTAGCTCATGTACCAATTCGTAAAACCACTAAAGTTTAAAAATTTTTCATTTTTTATTTCTTAAAGAATTAAGTGTGAAATTGATAGAAATTAAGCTTAGTTTAAGAAAAAGACTAAAGTGTAAAACTTAATTGTTAGTTTCATACATTAAAGACCAAATTGAATAAAATGAAAAATTCTTATGAAATTTTAGTAGGAATAGAAAATAGAAGGCCCCTAATGAATATATATGAAATTAGATTTTAATCTGAAGTCTAGATCGAAAGTTATGCTCGTCCTGAATTTAGGGACTAAATTAAATAAATTGTAAAATTTGTGGGACTTTTTAATTGATTGTGATTTGATATAGTGTAATATCCTAAATTAGGGCTTAATCGGAATAGTGGTTTCGTGACCACAAATCCGAGATAGAAATAATTATTTTATAATTATTTTGATGATTATAATATGATTGCATGATTGTGTGAAAATTTCGTGATGAAATTCTATGCCTAAAGTGCTTAAATTGAAAGTAGGGACTAAATCGAATAAGTTGCAAAACTTGCATTCTAGAAGTTTTTAGTATGAAATTGTTTTGGAATATTAATGAGGAGGTCTTAAATAGCAATTTGACCAATTTTAAGTTCATGGACAAAATTAAGACATGGAAGGAATTTTAGAAAGTTTAGTAGTAAGGGTATTTTGGTCATTTAGTTATTAAAATGAATTAAAAACAAAATTAAAAGCCAATTTTGTCCATCTTCTTCATTAGGCCGAAATTTCAAGGGTTCTCCATAGCTAGGGTTTGTTTCAAGCTTCCAAGCTCCATAGTAAGTGATTCCAAGCCCGCTTTTAATGTTCTTTACGTTTTAGAATCCGGTAGCTCGATTAAGCTTATGTTAGCAATAATTCAACCTAGGGTTTATATTTGGAAAAATACCCATAGGTGAAATTTGTGTATTTTGATGTTTTATGATAGAATATGAGGTTTTAAATTATGTTAGACAACTTGTGCTACTCGGTTTTAGTGAAAACGAGTAAAAGGGCTTAATCGGCAAAAATACCTAATAATCACAAGTATATGTTAGAGAGAGAATTTGATGTTGCCATAGAAGGAAAAGTGATCAGCATGTTATAAAACATAAGAATAAGGAATAAAGTTTAATTCCAGAGCCTAGGGCAAAAGTGTAATTATGCAAAAGTTTAGGGGCAAAAGTGTAATTTTTTAAAGTTCAGTATTAAATGCTGTTTTGATAAATGTATGTATTAAATAAGATTAATTTGGTATTATAGATCAAGAAAACGAGATTCAAGTCGTGATCGAGGAAAAGAAAAGATTGTGGACTAAATTGCAAAATCTTTATATTTTGGTACCAAGGTAAGTTCATGTGTAAATAATGTAGCATAAATGTTATTTTTAAGTTATTAATGTTAATTATATGATATGCTGATTTTTAATCGTGAAATATTATGCTTTGTGGTTAATGTTGAGTAATATGCAAATTATGTTTACTACTTGATAAATATGAATTGCTACCGAAAATCTGGGTTCCGATATTCCATGGAAGACGGCAAATGTGAGATCGAGGGAAAAAGCCCGTTTAAACCTTAGGAATAGATTAGGATATAAGTGACATGTCACTAGGATGGTTGAGCATCCAAACTCGTTGAGTTGAGTCCGAGTTCACTTATGGATGCAAATGTCCGAACTCGTTGAGTTGAGTCCGAGTTCGTGAGATGTAACTAGGCATCCGAACTCGTTGAGTTGAGTCCGAGTTCATTTATGGATGCGAACGCCTGAGCTCGTTGAGTTGAGTCCGAGTTCACTTAGGGGCGGGTTACATGATTTCTTGATTACATATGAGGCACTTATGTGCAAATTATCCGTATCCGAAGTTGTATTCGATGTGTTCAATGGTGAAATTTCTAGTGAAATGCAAGAACACTTAAGATGCAAGTGACGTTTTGGTAAGTATTGTGAAATGGACACTTTGGATAGGTATGTTCTTAACCCTCGGGTTGAAAATAGATACAACAACGATAAGGTGGTAAGATGATGAATGATGTTTAGAAATGTGATATATGTTTTGGTGATACCATGCTAAAGTTGTTTGGTATATTTGTATTGTTATGTTACTTGTTATTTACATATGAACTTACTAAGCATTTATGCTTACTCCTTCCTTTTCATTCACTGTAGTTTTGAACAAGCCGCTCAGAATCGCACAGTCGAAAGTTCGATCACACTATCCAAAGGACTTTTATCTTGGTAAATGGCTTGTACAACTACTTAAGTATGGCATGTATAGCAATATACCTATTTTGTGTAAATAATTTTATGATATGGCCATGTTTGGTTGAGAAAATGTTTGATATTGATAAGTCATGGTGATGGCTAATTTAGATCATGTTTGATATTATGGAGGTTTAATAGGTTATCTAGTTCATAAAAATTCATGGAAAGATGAAACTTGCCTTAAAACAGAATATTGCTGCAGCAATGACATGAATTTTAAAAATCACTAAAAATAGTATAAATGGAACTAAATAATGAGTAAGTTATGAAATTGAAGCTTAATGAGTCTATTTTTATGTGGATTGAACAAAACAGGCATATAAATTATATTTTATGAGATATTTAAACTTTTGTGAAACATTGCTAGAGTGATTTCTGGATCCCCTGTTCTGACTTTAAAAATTCATAATAAATTTTAAAAAAATAATTAGAAGTTGTTATTTATATGTACCAATTCCTTATTGAGTCCAGTTTTAAGAAAAACAAACCTTGTAGTCATTGAAATTCTGTATAGAGAGATATCTGATTCGTAATACACATATGTCAGAGCAGTCAAACCCTAAAACAGGGGAGACTTTAACTAATACACTGTACTAATTGGACCAACCAAAAATTCTAGAAAAAAATTAGTAAATAGATATATGAGTCTAGATTTAGGGAAAATTTACGGATCTTGATTTTGAGTTTCATAACTTGAGATATGACTTTTTCTTGTAACTGTGACGCGAGTAGCTAGAAAGCTGTGAATGTAGAAACAAATGATTTGAAGTTCTTAAATTGATAAATTATGTTCGGTAACCCCTCAAGCTCGACTCCGGTGATGGTCTCGGGCGTGGGGACATTACATATAGTGTAACACCCCGTACCCGAGACCGTTGTCGGAGTCGAACACAAGGTGCTAACCGACTTAATTAATTTACTTACACAGTCCACTTTTAAAAATTTCCAGGCAGTTGGCTAACTGCATCACTGTCACCTTAAAAATCATATCTTGAGTTCCAAAGCTCAAAAATCAGTTCCGTAATTTTTTCCTGAAACTAGACTCACAAGTCCATCTACAGATTTGTTTCTAGAATTTTTGGTTGAGCCAATTAGTACAGTTTATTATTTAAAGTCTCCCCTGTTTCAGGGTTAGACTACACTGACCTTTGCGCATTACGACTTGGATATCTCCCTGTACTGGGCTTCAATACTAATTACATTTGTTTCTATAGAAACTAGACTCGAAAAGGAATCTGTACATATATGGCATGACTTCTAATTATCTCTGGTTAATTTATAATGAATTTCCAAAGTCGGAACAGGGAATCCAGAAACCGTTCTGGCCCTGTCTCACGAAAACTTAAATATCTCTTAACATACTGTTCATATGATCGTTTTGTTACTTTCCTATGAAAATAGATTCATCAAGGTTTGATTACATAATTTATTCAATATTTAATTCCATTCCTACTATTTTTAGTGATTTTTCACATTCACGTCACTGCTGCTATCAGCATCTATTTTTAAGGTAAACTTTACCTATTTCATGATCCTCCATGGATCAACTAGAGTTTGTCATACATATACCAAAAGTGATCATGAATGACCATTCCCATGGCTAACCGTTACCAACATTTCCATACCTCTCGACAAACAACATACAAAACGATTTTAATGCTATGATCAAAGTATGTTTAAGCCATTTTCGCATGGCTATCCAAATTTACACAAAACCGAAGGGTACATGACCAACAACAAAAAGGGTAGTCCTATACATGCCATTTTCAGAGTTCAACCAAAAGTGTACCAAAAGGGCTTTGATAGTGTGGGCGACTTCGACTTCAATAATCCCGAGTCCGATAGCTGACGAACCAAAATCTATAAAACAGAGATTCAAAGAACGGAGTAAGCATTTAATGCTTAGTAAGTTTTAAGCAAAACAAAGTGTTCTCAATCACTATCATTGGTCATTCATTTCAACAGTTTGATGAATTTAATCTAGAGCTTCATCTCGATCTATAATATCATTAAACGCAACACTTGGCTGCCACATATATACTTTCGAATAATAATGACCTAGATGGTCAAATATTTCCAAAGCACATTCTTCATCGATTTTCAACTTCCAATAATCCTTTCCACTTGTTCATAATCACATCCATACTTTTAAGTATTTCAACATGACAAGTACTAAATTACCATAGGCACATAAAGAACCAAACATATTCCTTATCACATATCGTAAGCTTACAAATCATAATCCTTACCTTGTCTTGGCACATCTAGCTCAACCCAACCCATACTCAAATCATAAGGCTTTTGGCAGAATATGCACTAATACATAAGAATATTTCATCGCATACTTTATTATACAAACATACCATTACCAATTAGATCATTCTCATATTTGGAGTTATAATATTAATCACATTTACCTACCTCTTTGATACGATAATTCACCTCGAAATCACTCCACCGATGAGTAAGTAATACGCACTGAACATCTTAAATACATAATACTTATTTGATGGTAACTTAATGCAGATACTCAATATCAAATTCTTACTTGAATCCTAGCATTTAGCCGTCGGGTCTTTAAAGCTCGGATATAGTACGAGCAACGAAGCCTACGGACATTAATCGTGATAATATTCTCACATAAAGCCTGCGGGTTTTAACCGGATATAATATCGACACAAATGCCCTTCGGGACTTATCACATTTATACACTTTCACATCCATCACATTGGCCATTCGGCCTTATCACATATATACACTTTCACATTCATCACGTTGGTCACTCGACCCTATCACATATATACACTTTCACATTCATCACGTTGGTCACTCGACCCTATCACATATATACACTTTCACATTCATCACATTGGCCACTCGGCCCTATCACATATATACACTTTCACATTCATCACGTTGGCCACTCGGCCCTATCACATATATATACTTTCACATTCATCACATTGGCCACTCGGCCCTATCACATATACATATCTTGTACATCAATTTCATCATAACAAAATTGACTAGGTATACTAGTCATTTGTGGCTTATAGCTTCACTTTAATACGGATTTGGTACTTTGATTACCAATGTTTAATCGATAGCTTATAAGCAACTCAAATGGTTTTATTAAGGTTTACAACAAAATCCCAAATTTAGCACAGGCTGTTTTTCCTGAGCAACAGTCATTAAATTATTCGTAAATGGAGCTACGAAACTCCAAATGAAGTGCCATTAATTTTCCCTGAAAATAGACTCATACATATCTTATCCAACAAATTTTCAGAATTTTTGGTTTGGCCAATCAATACCAGATTTTTCTTAAAGTTTCCCCGGTTTCACTGTTTGACTAATCTGACCACTCTTCACTACGAATCAAATTTCTCATTGTACGGAATTCAAAATGTGTTCTATTTGATTTCATTTGAAATTAGACTCATTAAGGAGTCTAAGCATATAAATTTTATCTTATAACCATTTTTGTACAAATTATAATGATTTTCTAAAAACAGAACAGGGGATTTCGGAGTCATTCTGACACAGTCCCACACAACTTTAAATATCTCTTTATAGGAAATTTCTTTGCTTCCACGGTCTCTTTTATAAGAAACTAGACTAACTAAGCTTTGATTACATATTTTATTCAGCCTACAATTCCATGCCAACAATTTATAGTGATTTTCTAAAATCACGTTACTGCTGCTGTCCAAAGCAAATTATTACAATTTGCTCTTAAATTTCCAAGTCCAAACACTTATGAACTTACCTTTTGAGTTTAAGACATATCATGGCCACATCATATCTTATTAACTCAACTCCTTATGTCCTATTTTGATGGAATTTACTCAACGTTTGATCACTTAAAACTTACCTCGGAAGTGGTCGACGATTAGGTATCCACGGCTATTCGTTTACATTCTCTTTTTCCCCTATCCGACTTTGATCCTCTTTGCTCTTAAGCTAAAGCCGCAGAGCACTTTCGAACACCATCACTCAGCTTGGATTGAAGCATCGGATACAAAAACTTTAACCTTCATGTACAATTAATTTCGGCATTCAATCCCCTTAAATTTCAGCTTGTAAAACAATTAATAGCAGTTTTAGACATCATAGTCTTCATCCATTTAGACAACATTCTTTAACATCTAAATAGCTCATTTATATATCATTTGTTCATTAACAACTTCAACCATTATTAACATAAATTTACAATCACTTAGATAACATTAATTGTCGTCTAAACAACAATTTTTTTTGCTGCATTAAAACACTAAACAACAGTCCTTAAAACAACATAAATACACCACTATCTGAACGTCATTAACAACACAATATTCAAACAGCATCAATACCACAATCAGATAGCATAAGCAGGGCAGCAATGAACAATACCAACAAGGTAAAATTCGGACAATGATTTAACATTTTCAACAATTGTCAAACACAAGAGAATAAAAGTTCAAAGAAAGCTCACTAAGGTTCCCAACACCGATTCTACCTATTCAATTTGCTCTTTCCCTTTTCTACTACAACCTTCTCCTACCTTGTTAGCTAAATACAATCAACCCCAAAGTTACAAAAATGGATTATAACAACACAAGCATTCACTAAATTCTTTTAACACAAGTGAGAAACTCTTCATCTACTAGACATGCAACATTTGCAACTAGAAAAGAAAATCTTCTCTTCTCCCACAGATTCGTCAAGCTCAAATCAACAATGCAACCAGAATTTGTCAACGAAAAGCTATGGGCAAGGGAGAGTTTAGAAGAGTTACCCTTCTACTTGAAAATTTTAACTTCTAAGCAAACAAATTTCATGGTTTTCCACTACATGCAGCTGCCCTCTCCTTTCTAGCTTCATTCCTTTCTTCCTCTTTTCATTTCGGCCAAGAAGAACCGATTTCTTCTTTTCTTTCCTTCTCAAGTCACGGCAATGGGGGAACATGGATGAGACAACTTTGTTCTCATCACCCCTCCCTTTTCATTTCTTTATTACTAACCCTTTATTTTATTCTTTCTCCCATAACACACTAACACAACATGTTTCCAACATGTTTCACCCCATAACATTTTGTCCACTCTCATGCTCATGGCCGGCCACTACTAATTAGGGGGGAAATTGACATGCAAGTCCACCCTTTTTATTTCATGCACTAATAGATCCTTATGTTTTGACCTATCACATTTCAAAAGTGTCACACATAAGTCCTATTGACTAAATTCACATGCAATTTACTAAATCAAAGCTTAAAACTTTCACACATTCGTATTCACATATAATAGTCATAAAATATGACGGCTAATTATTTTTATGACTCGATTTTGTGGTCCCGAAACCACTTTTCGACTAGGGTCAAATTAGGGGTGTCACATATAGAATTTGATATTTTGTATTTTTGGATTATTATTCAGAGCTAAAGATGACGCAGGGCCGTCGAGAAAGGAAAGGCGAGAGCCGACGATGAATACCTCGAGTTTTTAGTTTTTATATCTATGATTCGAATTAATCTATTTATGGCAGGCTTTTTTCTTGGTATGATACTGAGGTGAGCTAAAAATAGTTAATTGAATTGAATTGATATGATTTTGATTAATTATCAAGACAGAGGACTAAAATGAATATAATAAAGAGTAGCATAACTTATGATTTATGATATTATGTATGAAATTGAGCTGAAACATATATATGAATTTATGAAATAATGAATTAATGATATATTGAGATCAATAGAATCTAAATTGACTTATAATGAAATTGGATTATTGGTTATTGTTGGAAAAAATCTAGTTCGAAAATGGTTTTCTTGCATAGCGGAAAATAAAAATTTTGAAACTTGAGTAGTTTTGTGATATTTTTAGCAATAAACCCTTTACCAAAATAGCACCTATGCTTTCAACTAGATGAATTCTTGTCGTTCCGGCTTTCAATCGAACAGCCTTCCCCACTAGTCTTGTAACAGCCCGTTTTCGGTCAAATCAAAATAGTGGTTTTGGGACCACAAATCCTAGGTTGAATATTTATTTTATTATTATTTTGAGGTTTACAATATAATAGTATACTTGTGTGAAAATTTCGTTAAGAAATTTTATCATTCGAGTGCAAAAGTGGTGTTCTAATAGTTAAAGGTGTCTAACAACTATGACAACTTAAATTAGAGGTCCTTATGAGTAAATAGCCCATTAATTTGTTAGTGGATGATAATGTCTTGGTAAATTTGAAATTTGTGATAAATTTTTAGGTTAATTTTGGTAATTGGTAATTAAGGTTATAATAAATAAAACAAATTAAAAGTCGTCATCTTTTAATGTTCTTCAACCGATTTTAGAAGGGGAGAAGCCATTGTTGAAGCTTAAATATTCGGCAACCCTAGTTTCTCTAATTAGGTATGTATTTTGTCTCATTTTTAATGATTTCTATGTTTTTTATATCGCTATAACCTAATCTAGCCAACCCAGGGACTAATTTGTAACATTGTTAAAGGTTTAGAGTGTATCCATTGATGAATGTACATGTATTTTGATGTTTGATGATAGAAAATGTATGCTTGTTGTTAGATAAACAACATTTGTTAAGTGATTTTTGGTAAAATTGTCAATTAGGGATTAAATGGAGAAATATGGAAATTTTGTGGGAGAAATGTGAAATAAATGAAAAATATGAGTTGTTATGGTAATAAGAGAAATTCAGCTAGCATGGGTAGGGACCTAATTGCTTGAATTTGTATTTTTATGAGATAAGGACTAAATTGTAAAAAGTTAAACTATTAGGGGAAAAAGTATAATTTTTTCATAAAATGCTTTATGGGCTAAATTGAATAGAATGAAAATTAAATAAGCTAAATTTGATTACATATAGATCAAGAAAAGCGAAGTTTGGATCTAGATCAGGGGAAAAACAAAATATCGGACTAGTCGATTCATTTCGTCGTTTTTGCAATCGAGGGAAGTTCATATGTTAATAAGCATTATTATAATTATGTTTTAAATTCTTTAATATTGAATTAATTGTGAATATGACCTTACGGATATGTTCGATGAAGATTCGACAATGAGAAATCCCGGTTGATCCTTAGGAATAGATTAGGATACGAATGACTTGTCATTAGGGGTTATGTGATTTGGGTGCTGTCCATATATCCTATCGGTGGTTGAGTTATCTGGCATGTGTTACAGATTCTCGTCAGCCTATGTGAGCAGCACCGTGTAGCTACGTTATGACCGTCAGCTTGTGTGAGCAGGCCCGTTGGTAGCTCGAGAGTGAGCGTTATATGAGATATGAGATTGAAATAGCTTCGGCTATGTATTAGCACTTAGGGTGCGAGATTATTGAGTATCCAATAGTATTCCAAATGATTCAATGGGTATATCTAAGATATGAAATGGTGAGAAATAGATACGTATCAGTACAGGTATATATGAAAACTATATGAACATTGAACCTATGAAAGTTGTAAGTTCATGATTACTTATGTGATTGAATATATGTTAACATTATGATTTTGCAGTATATTATGTTCATACTACTTGATTGGTGAATGAATGGTGAGCCTAACTTATTAGTTATACGAGCTTACTAAGCTTTATAACTTACTCTGTTTACTTTTCCATGTTTTATAGTGTTTATCGAAGCTAGCTCAGATTGGGAGTCGTCGGAGATTGCATCACACTATCAAGCTATTACTTTGGTACTTTTGAAATTATGTATTTGATTATATGGAATGTATAAGAGTTATGGTCAATTTGGTATATGTTAGTAATGGATTTAGCCATTTGAGTTGGCTTGTAAATGATGAATGGTTTGTTATGTGTATAGCCATGTGATTTGGCTTATTTTGGCATGTTTGGTGATGTATGTATATATGTGAAAAAGGCTTTTTCATATGTTGTGTATAATTGTCATTTATATGCTTGTTGTGAATTGGTATTTGGAGTATCAAATGGTTGAATTTGAGATTGGTATACTTGTGGTTTTAAGTAAAGTGATGCTTAGTTGAAAGTGACCATATTGATGATTTGAGAATGTGAATTTTGGTATGAAATTAAATGGCTTATTGTGATACTTTTGTATCTTGTGATTAATGGTATGGATTTAGCATGAATTAGGCTTGATTGAGATTGGTTCAAATGCCTATATATGCAATGTTATATGTCATTTGGTTTGTATAGGTGATTGAAAGTTTGGGTGAGAAATATGGCTTGGTAAATAGCCTATTTTTGTCCACACGGACAGAGACATGGGCGTGTGTCTCAGCCATGTGTGACACACGGTTAGGTGACACGGCCGTGTGTGACACAGGGTCAGGTGACACGGTCGTGTGTCCCCTGGTGTTTAATTAGAAATTAAGTTAGAATGCTCCACACAGCCCAGCACACGAGCGTGTGACTTGGCCGTGTGGCATAAGTTAGTATACCTTACAGGCTTGGCATGATAGCACACGGCCTGAAACACGGGCATATAAGGCCATTTCGAAGGGTACACAGGCTAGTCACACGGGCGTGTGTATTGGCCGTGTGACCCAAATCAGAGAGTTACACGAGGTCAGACACGAGCTAGGACACAACCATGTGATCCCATTTCAAATGTCCACACAACTTGTGACACAAGCGTGTCTTTGGCCGTGTGAGACACACGATCGGGCCACACAGGCATGTGTCCCCTGTATTTTGTAAAATTTTCTAAGTGTTCCAAAAATTTCCTGAGATATTGGTTTAGTCCCGAAACACTCCTAATGCATGATTTGGGCCTCGTAGGCTCGTATTAGGGATAATGTGATTGAGTATGAATGACTTGTATTTGGAATTGGAAAATATATGTGAAATGTATGTTCGTTTGTGAAATAAGTCCGGTAATGCTCCGTAACCCTATTCCGGCGACAGATATGGGTTAGGGGTGTTACAATTCTCGTACCACGAACTACTTCAAGTGTGGGCTCAAATGCTTCAAATCAAATGTAGAACCATAAATAATTTTCTTTACTTTCAATGTGAAAGAAAAATCTCTCTCAATAGAAATTGACTGAATTTTTATTTTAGAAAATAGAATTAATACTTATAGAATAAACTTTCACTACAAGTACATATTTGCGATATATGACTACTGATTGCATACGAAAGATCATGTGAACTGGTTAAACAAGTCTGTAGAACAATATAAAAAATAATGATTGAATTTTTTTTGATTCGGAAATGAAATGCAAACTTGATTGAATGTGTTAAATTGAAAAGAAATGCAAATGTTAAAGATATTAGTATGATATGTTCAATTAGTTTTTTTTTTATTGAAGTAATATGTTTAGTTGATTTATTTGACATACCTAGTGTATCTTGTGGCATATACATATTGTTATATTAATTGAAGGTTAGCATAAGTTGTATATTAATTGGTTTGAAATTGAATGTATGCAATTGATTTGAAATGTAACAGTCTGATTTTTAGTGGTGCTGAAAAAGATAGTTTTCGAACCCTATTTTCGTATCCCGAGCCCTTAAATATTAAATTAGAATATTTACGGAGTTATTTATAATTTAATATTAAAACTTGTTCCTTCAGTTTTTACTATTAATTTTTTAATATAGGTCTAGTGACTAAATTGTAAAAGTCTTACCGCTATAGGTTTTTAATTGGCCAAAGGTTTAAGGACTCAAATTGCAATTGACCAAAGGTCCAAAATGACAATTTAACCATTTTGGAATATATGTTAGTGGATGTTGGTTGATTAAACAATAAAATATTATTAGTATGTTAATTAAGTAAGATTAATTTTAATTAATCTTAGTTTTATTAAGGTATAAATATTATAACAAGTGGAAGGAAAGAGAAGAAAGCTTTCATTTTCACCTTCCATGACCGAATATTCATAGAAAAAAGAAGAAAATATCCCAAGGATTTCAAGCTTTCAGCTATGACTTGGTTATTGCAATTAAGTCATTTTTCTTGTATTTTTTTCTTATGCTTGTGAGGTCATGAGAGCTTGATCTAGCTAACCCATGTACCAATTTGCAAAACTATTAAGGTTTTTGAAAGTTTCCAATGTTGATTTTTTGAAGAAATTGGTGTTAAACTGATAAATTTTAAGCTTAGATGTGAGAAAAGACTAGATTGTAAAGTTTAATTGTTATTTTATTTCATAAGAACTAAAATGAATAAAATGTTAAATTTATGTGAAATTTCAATAATAATAAATGATAGAGGGTCCTTAGGGATGTAATTGAAATTGGTCTTAAAATCGAAGCTCAAAATTGAAAGTTATGGATATTTCAGTTTTAGGGAGTATATTGAATAAAATGAAAAATTTTAAAGGTATCAAAAATGAAATTTCATAGGTTCATTCATAGCATAATGTATACATGTTAAATATTGATGTAATGAATTGAATAATTATATAGACTGGGAATTAAATCAAACAAGAGATAATTGGGGGAAAGTAAAAATTGTAAATAAGTCCCTAAAGTTTCAAATTGTTTTTTGTTTTTGCTAGGTAAGTTCATATAGAACTTACTATTTTATTTGATGTTATGTTGAATTGTGTTTATTGTATTTATATGTTTAGGTTTAAGTGGAATTGGTGAATTTAGCATATTTGGATTCAAATGGATTGAATTGAAAACCATGAAAATATTGGTTATTATGAATAGGTACGGAGTACCAATATGAATCTTGAATTCTTAAAGGGCTTGTAATGAAATATGTAAACTAATACAAGGTTTGTTAATAACATGTATACGAGAACGAAGCCTATGTGAACTTAGTAAAATATTAGGATACCTATGACATGCCATTATGCTTACACACGTAATTGATTCAGGATTTACATGATATTATGAGATCTAGAATTTGTTGTAGATTCTAGGGTTAAATGTGTCGTTGGTTTAGCTTGGACTAGTAACCTTGATATGATGTTAGCTTGTGTGAGAAATTTTGTTAAAATGTCATCTTGTGTAAGCAACCCTGATCTATGTCAGCTTGTGTAAGTAAAACATCCACTTGTATCCGAGTCCGTTTTACTATAGTTCCTTCAGAAGAAACTTTAATCTAATGGAAGTGGAAATCTTGAAATGGTTTGGACATAGATTATACATGCATTCAATTTGAGATGTGGTATATGATTTCTTACTAAATGATCTTGATATGCAAATTGACTAATCTATTTCGTTGTATATGATGATATGTATTAGTTGCTTCAATGTATGTCAAAGAAAGCTATATCGAATACCAATATGATTAATAATTTAGCTTGTTGAATTGATAAAGGTAAGTGATGTAAATTTCATATGAACTTACTAAGCATTTTATATGCTTACCCTATTCTTTTTCCCTTTTTCTTGTAGATCCGTACCTTATGTAACATGTAAAGTCGAATCGTCCCAAAGCACACACCATCCTATCACTAAATTGGTAGCTTTTGATCATTTTGAGTCAAAGATTGTGACATGTATATAAGGTGTCTTATAGTACAACTTAGCATGTGAATATGCTTACTTATGGCAAGTTTTCTTTAACCTTTACTTATCATGTTGAATTGGTGACTTAAATTATACATGTTGTTGAGTATATAGATGTGATAACTTCTAATTATAGATATCTCAAATGGGATGGAATTGAATCGGTTAAAAATGGTAATTGGCAATGGTTGAAGCTTATTTGAAATGTCACATGTTGGCATCTTGTTTGAACTTGTATTTTGGTGTGTATTTGACATAGATCACTTAAAGATCTATGGCCATTGATATGTGAAATATGTATAAATGCATGAACTAAAAAGAGAATGATATAATTCAAGATGTTATGGCATGAGTAGGTGATGGTACTGAAAAGGTTTAATCATGATATGAAATGTCATTTGAATTGTTAGGTTTAATTGGTAATATGTATTGGATGCTTGTTTAAAGATTGAATAGAGTGTTTCAGTTGTTTGAAATGATTTTTGTGTTGGATTTGGTGTCCTAAGTGTAGTCTTTTTGTCTATGTACATTTATAATTTTTTCTGAATAGATTGATTAATAAAACAAACTCATGAATTACATGTATAATTTTCATCATATGGTTTTTACATGCAAAGAAAAATAGAAGAAAATTTTGCTCACTAGTTGTCTAATGTTTAAACTAATATTAAGTTGTATTATGTGGTCGGGTCGTAATACAAAAAAACAACTTATATTAGTAGACAAACCTAAACATGTCCTTAGTCTAATTGGAAATAAGCAAACCAATTGAAAGACTAATATACCATCTATCAAGTCCAATTTAGGAGGTGTCTGTCATTGGCATTACATGGTTGATGAAAAGTAAACATGGTCATGGGTGGTTCGTCTTTGTGATGAACGATTTGATTACTATATGATAGTAATTAACTTTTCATGAAGGAAGGTGTAATGGTTACCATGAGATAAAATATGATCATATTAGGAGAACGAATATTATCCCAAAGAGATTAAGGATATCCTATGAGGGCAAAACACTTATGATATGGTCATTGGACAAGCACTGATCAAGTTTCTTTCGTAATGGTATGCCATTGGTGAGAGCTTAGTCACGATACTATAGTGGAATGGCTTCATGACTAAATGAGTTTATAGTTAATAAGTGAAAAGCTGGAACTTAATTATAAATCATATGACCCTCAATTGCATACATCAAATTAGTCCCTCTGCTAGCTCATTGAAACTAGAAATGAATTGCATGTTAAATCAAATGAACAGAAATGAATAGAAATGGTGAAAATGGAGAAATAGAAAACATTTGGAAATGATTATGGTTTTCTCCAAAAATGAAATGAAAATGAAGAAATTGAACCATTGGGAAATGAATGTGGTTTCCTCCACTATGAAAATGACCTAAAAATGAATCTATGTTTTTCGAATGAAGTTCGAAAATGGAAATATTTCATTTGGTCATAGTGAATAGTTGAATGTAGAAATATTAAATATATTTTCTTAAAGATTCTTTTACAGTAAAGTCATCATGATTTTAACGGAATTAAAATTAGATTGAGAAGATTATTGAATTGGAAATATTTTGAGATGTTTATTTTGAGAAACAGAAAAACAAATATTAGGTTGGATCAAATTATAACGTGTTGGGATAAAAACCCGAGAAGCACTTGTAATTAGACTCGATATAGGAGAGGCACAAAAGTGCCTCATGGTAAAAGGGGTGGGCTACAAACCCTAATAATATTAATTAGGGTTGTTGGCCCTTATACTCCTAGATAGATTAGGAGTTTTTTTTCTGGTTGAAATAAACCTCTACAATTCAACAAGGTTTATACCTCTACAATTCTTTTACCATTTCTAATTCCATGTTTTGATTCAAATTGTTTAAGCCCACACTTAAAATAGTTCATGGTATGAGAATAGTGGAGAAGATCGTTTGGTTGAAAGCTGGGAATGACAAGGACTCGTCGATCCGAAAACACATGTGTGAATTTGGTCTGGGGTTTATTGATATAAATATCACAAACAAGTTTGGTTTTTAAAATTTTAATTTTCCACTGTGTAAGAAAACTATTTTAGAATTGGATTTTTTCCAATAATTAGTATTAAAGTGGCAGTTGTGTAATACCCCTAACCCGTATCCGTCACCGGAATAGGGTTACGAGGTATTACTGGTTAATACACAACATATAGCATTCATTCTCTTACATCATTCAATACAACCACATTATCCCTTATAAAGACCTATGAGGCCTTAAACATGTTTTAGAAGTGGTTCGAGACTAAACTGATAACATACAAGAATTTCAGAAAGCTTAGCAATTTTTCAATCATACAAGGGTCACACACCCGTGTGAACAGGCCGTGTGCCTTACACGACTAGTAGACACGCCCGTGTCTTAGGCCATGTGGAAACAGGGCATACATACTGACTTGCATCACACGGCCGAGGACATGCCCATGTGCCAGGCCCTGTGAAAACTTTAGAGTATACTGACTTAAGTCACACTGCCAACCATACGCCTGTGTTTCCAACCCATATGCCCTTCGAAATGGCCACACACGCCCGTGTGCTAGGCCGTATGCCATTTAGGGGGTATACTGACTTATACCACCTGGCCTGTCACACGCCCGTGTGTGAGACCGTGTAGAGCATACTGACTTAAATTTAATTTCAACACCAGGGGAAACATGGTCGTGTAACCTAACCGTGTCTCACACACGACTGAGACACACGCCTGTGTCTCTTCCCGTGAGGACAAAAATAGGCCATTTGCATAGCCAATTTGCCATCCTTTTTGCACATACCTAAGTAAACTCAATTGGTACCATTTTAAGTCACATTTATGCAGCCAATAGTTATCAACCAATACATAATCATACCATATTCATCTCACTAAATTCAATACTCAATTCCATATCATTTACCTATTCAAATACCAAACAATTTAGTTTGCTTTCCTAAGCACAAATCACATGTATAATTCATTTAGCAAAATCAATCCAACCATACATAACAACTTCAATTCCATTCATTCATTATAGGTCTATTACCAAAAATTAAAAGTAGAACTATTTGCGCATTCATAAGCATCATCAAGTTCATCATCTTATGCCAACTCAAATGGCTAAAAGACATATCCATCAAACATACCAAAATGACTCAAGCCTATAGATGCCATATACCATATACATATAGCTTCAAAAGTACTAAATAGATGGTTGATAGTGCAATGAAGTCTCTGATGATTCCTGGGTCTGAGTTAGCTTCGCAAAATTATAAAACATCTAAAATTAAACAAAGTAAGCTATAAAGCTTAGTAAGTTCGTATGTGAACTTGAAATAATCACAACATTCATTAGCAATTCAAATTGGATAATATCATAAACATTTAAAGCATCAACTCATGAGCTAACATCAAATTTATTCCTATCATCATTCATGAGTTCTTAACTTTATCTAACTCGATACTTGAATAGTTTTTTGTACATACATGTACCGATATTTTTCTATTTTTCATCAATAATATTATCAAACCTCTCTGTTTTATAAGCACTTACGATGCAAATTCATTGATATTCCGATGCTATAGTCCAACTATGGTCTTTCACATACATTGCCAAGGCCCTGTCGTGGTCTTCCAATCACATGCCATAACCCGGTTATGGTTTTATTATTCGATTGCCATAGCCCGGCTATGATCTTATCGGCAACTTGCCTTACTCAATTCGTACTTTTCATTTAATATCTCAACATTTATTCAATAGAATAATTACTATACCAATTTCATCCATCAAATAGATAGGTACACATTTAAGTACAATTATACAAACTTACCTCGTATACGGAATTGACGGATCGGGTTGACTACTCAATAACCTTGTTTTTCCCCCGATCTAAATCTGAATTCCTCTTTCTTGATCTATATAAATTCAAAATTGACTTATTCAATTACATATTCTTTCAATTTAGTCCAAAAATGCACATTTGGGCATATTTGCATATTAGTCCCTAAACTTTCACATTTTCACAATTTAGTCCTTATTTCACAAATACACAAAATCCAAATAATTTCATTATACTCTAGCTTAGCCGAATTACCTATAGGTCCCTATCAGCCCATAACTTTCATTTATTTCACATTTCAACCCCTTAATTTACACATTTCACAATATAATCCCTATTTGACATTTTTGTCAAAAATCACTTTACAAAACATTAAAATCTATCATCAAGCTTTCATATTTCATCTTCAAACACCAAAGAAAACATAAGCTCATCAATGAAATCTCTTAAAATCTTTAACAATTTCAAAATCTAAGGTACGGGCTAGCTAGAATGCGAAGCAACGATCTCAAAAACATAAAAATCATTAAAAATCGAGCAAAAACCGTACCTTGATTGAACAAAATAGGTTGGACGAATACTCAAACCTCCATAGCTGTTTTTCTTATGTATTTTCGATAATGGAAGATGAAAAAAAGATGATAAAATGTTTAGTTTTATTTATTATAACTTAATTTACTAATTTACCTTTTTAACCTTAGTAATAAACATATAAAATCATATAATGGATGCCCATTAATGTCCATTAACATTTAAAATGGTCTAATTACCATTTAATGCCATCATATATAAAGTCAAAGTTATTTGACACCTTTAGCAAATAGAATGCAACTTCTGCATTTTTTGCGATTAAGTCCTTTTTTTCTCAAATTGACTATTCAAACGATAAGATTAACTCGAGAAAATTTCACACATATCAAATAACATGATGTAAATACCAGAAATAATATTAAAAATAATTTTCTGACCTTAGATTTGTGATTCCAAAACCACTGTTCTAATTTAACTAAAACTAGGCTATTACAGGTTATGCTATGTTTATAGTATAATTTGATACCGAAAATCTCTCTATTCTTCACGTATGATTATATCTGATAAGATGTGATATTCTGGTAATTGTATGCATGTTTAGTGAATGTATGTGAATGAATGTATGTATGTAATTATTTTATTGTTATGGATGATAAAGTAATTTTGCCAAAGTTGTGATTCCTAGAAAATTAATTGTAATTTATTATTATCTTGAGCATGTATATTTTAAATCATGGACTATCATCTCTACATAGGGTTTATTTTATTTTTATTGCTTATTTAGAATAAAATATGTGTGCCGAAAATGGACATGGGAATTTTGTAATATTTTTTCCGAAGAAACTCGGAGAATCAATACGCATCGAGACCTATTGAGACTTAAGGTCTTTCCAGCACTTAACAAGTTTGTTTTCTAGTTTTTTTATATGCTTTAATATCATTTTCATTAATTAGCATATTAGGTTTAATTTATGCAAAATAAGCATTTTTACGCAATTTTGAGTAATGTCATGACCTTATGGGCCATTACGAGCCTAGGGGTGATTTAACAACTTCATTTAGTGTGTACGACACTATTTTCAAGAAAATAACACGAAGGATGATTGCAAATTTGTTGTAAACGTAATAAAATAAATCAAATACTAATTTTTTATTATACTAAACACAATACAAACTCTCTCTTTTTTTCTCTCTATACTAGCTGCTGCTAGTTTTTCCTTAAGCATGAAGAATAATTGATCAGATTCGTGGACGTTCCTACGAAGAAACACTTATGATACTAGAACCCATGCCTTATCGAGCATGTTATCCCATTTTAAAATTGGTTTATTCTGCAGCAGCAAATGCTCGTCACAATAGGGGTTTCAATGAAGCGAGTTTAATCATTAGTCAAGTCGCATAAATGAGGGAACTACTCGAAAAGACTAAAACCTCGAGCTCGAGGACGAGTTATCGATAAAAAGACCCACTTGTCATATAACTATTGCATTGAAAGATCTTGAATTTGAACCACTTGATGATATATGCTGGGCCCAAAACCAAAAAACACCGGATGGCTAGGATGGCTAAAAAAGGGATAAATAAGAACACAAATATGACATATCCTAATATATAGTAGTGGAGGATTATGGGACAAAAAATAAATCCACTTGGTTTCAGACTTGGTACAACCCAAAGTCATCATTCTCTTTGGTTTGCACAACCGAAAAAGTATTCCAAGGGTCTACAAGAAGATAAAAAAATAAGAGACTCTCACAACACTCTTTTTTTTTTCTCAAACTTACTAACATTTTCCAGCACTCACACATGAACTAAACATGCATATATATACATAGTTTACCGCCTTAATGATTGCTTTATCCCTTAAGTATATCATAAATGATAATACTTATCCATTGTATAAGCCAATAAGCCAAGTTGCAAACCAATTTCTTGATAGCTTGCTATCCACCTTGCAAGCTAATTTCTTTACCGTGTAAAACTTTTAAAGTTGCTGCCATCATCCTTGACTTTCATGAAATTTCCAGCTTGATAAGCTTTATCATTTCTGTAGGGAAATTTTGATAGAAATTCTTTAGCTGCAATTTTTTACTTTGAAAAATAGGTTTGTTTTCTAACACTCCCCCTCAAACTGAACTTTTCATTCCAAGCTTTTCTTTGAGTTTATGGAATATGTCTACTTTTAATGGCTTCGTAAAAATGTCTGGCAATTGATCTTCTATTCTGCAGTAACTAACTCCACATTTTTATTTTTCACTTGCTCTCAAATAAAATGATACCTTTTATCGATATGCTTGCTTTGACTATGAGACACTGGATTCTTTGCAAGAGATGTTGTGGACTTGTTGTCAACATAAATTGTAATTGGACCTTCTTGTATAATAGATAATTCACCCAAAATATTGTTCAACCAAATTTCTTGACACATACATGCTGCAACAACCATGTATTCTGCTTCCCATGTTGAGAGGGCTACTGTTTGTTGCTTTTTCGATGACCATGAAAATGCTACGAAACCAATATTTAATAAATATTTGGATGTGCTTTTGCGATCATCCAAGTCACCACCATAATTACTATCTAAATAACCAACTAGTTTTAAACTCTATGAATGTGTATAAAATAAAACTTGATCCATCGTACCTTTGATGTATCTCAAAATTCTCTTTACTGCAATCAGGTGATCTTGTTTTGGCTTCTCCATGTATCTGCTAACTATTCCCACTGCGTACATGATGTCTGGCCGCGTGATAGTCAAGTACCTTAAACTTCCAATGATACTTTTAAACAACATTGAATTTATTGGCTCTCTGATGAATCAACACTTAATTTCATGCCTGGTTCTGCTAGCGTAGCTACTGGCTTGCAATCTTTCATATTGAATTTTCTTAAAATTTGTTTCGCTACTTCTTTTGAGACACAAATGTGCCATCTCTCATTTGTTTTACTTCGACTCCAAGAAAGTATGACATTCACCAATATCTATTATTTCAATTCTTTAGTCATAACTTTCTTAAAATCATTGAACATACCTGGATTATTTCCTGTGAAAATCATATCATCCACATATAATCACTTGATCATTAAGTCACCAACTTCTTTTTTCTTTGTATATAGAGCATGCTCGTATGGGCTTTTCATGAACCCGTTCTTCTAAAAGTATTTATCTATTCTTGTCTTCCATGTTCTCGGAGCCTGCTTCAATCCATATAAAGCTTTCTTCAAGCAATAAACTTTGTCTTCTTGTCCTTGTTTGCTATATCCAGGTGGTTGTTCAATGTAGAATTATTCTTCCAAGTAGCCATTAAGGAATGTTGACTTCACGTCCATCTGATAAATTTTCCATTTATTTTTTGCTGCAATTGCCATGAGAAGCCTTATAGTATCAATTCTGGAAATTGGAGTAAATACTTCATCATAATCTACGCCATATCTTTGCTTGTAGCCTTTAGCAACTAGTCTTGCTTTGTATTTCTCCAATTTTCCTTCTTTGTTGGTCTTCGTCTTATACACCCATTTTACTCCAATTGGGCTATTTACTTCTGGTAGACTGGTTAGCTCTCATGTGTCATTTCTTCTTATTGCTGCAATTTCTTCATCCATTCCTTTCTTCCATCTGACATCTTTGATTTCATCTTCATATATTATTGGATCACATTCTGTCATTAAACAGAATAATGAATAATCAAGTATTGTTTCTATGGGTTCTATAACCTCATAAATATCACGTAAGCTATGCATTCTTGCAGGTGCTTCCTCTGAGTTGATGGTATTGTTGATGGTTGGTGATGATGATGTTGTAGGAGTTGTTACAACAGGACTTGGAGGAGGGCTTTGATTGTTGCCTTGTTTTTTATTAATGAACTCGTAGTCTTTGTCATCACTGAAAAATAATCCTTCAATTTTTTTCTCTTCTTCGCTCCATCTCCAATAATCAGCTTCATTGAATTCAACATCTCTTGAAATAATAACTTTCTTGGTGAGAGGGTTGTATAACCTATATGCCTTGCTTTTGTTTTCATAACCAATGAAAATACATTTTACTCCTTTATCGTCAAGTTTCTTTCTTGTCTGGTCAGCAACATGAGTATCTGCGATGCATCCAAAAATCTTAAGATGTCTGACCCTTGGCTTTTGATTATTCCAAGTTTCGTTTGGCGTCTTGTTTTTCACACTTTTTTGTTGGTCATCAGTTCAACAAATAAACAACACATTGAATAGCTTCAGCCCAGAAAGTTCTTGGTCAATGCTTACCTTTAACCATGCTTCTTGCCATATAAAAAATAGTGCAGTTCTTTCTTTCAGTGACTCCATTTTTTTGTGGCATGTACATAGTTGTCAACTGGTGAATAATTCCGTGCTCATTGCAGAAGCTTTCAAATAGCTTTGAAGTATACTCACCACCTTTATCAGTTCTGAGTAACTTAATGAAATGTTCACTCTATTTTTCTACCATGGCTTTGAACTCGATAAACTTGTCAAATGCTTATGATTTTGTTTTAAGAAGATATATCCAACTTTTTTCTACTAAAATCATCAATAAAAGTAACGTAATACCTGTTTCCACCAAGTGATGGTATATCAAAAGGACCTGCTATGTTGGAGTGCACAATCTCCAATGGTCTCCTGGCTCGTCGAATTTTTCCCGTTTTAAAACTCTGTCTGTGTTGTTTTCCTTTAATGCAGGCTTCACACAATTGATCAGGAGGATTAATTTCTGGCAACCCATTTACCATATTTTCTTTTGTAATAGCTTCAGACTAGAAAATCCAAGATGCTCGAACCTTAAATGCCACAACCATGATTCATCATTAATTGTATTCTTCATACATTTCACCTCTCTAGAGTCAATGTCAATAGTAAATAGACGGTTACGCGTTATATCAACTTGGGCAATTAACTCACCACTCTTATTTTCTAGGGCAAGCATGAAATCCTTCATATGTACTTCATATCCTTTTTCTACAAGCTGCCCAAGGTTGATGATGTTGCTTTTCAAAGCTGGAACGTAATAAACATCTTATATGAACTTCTTTTCTCCATTCTTTTGTGTAATAGTAACTTTGCCTTTACCTTTGACCATGGTATACGAGTCATCTCCAAACATTACTTGTCCACGAATATTCTCATCCAACTCGGAAAATAAGTATTTTCAGCCACACATGTTATTGCTGGCGCAATTATCAAGATACCAAATATTTTTTCTTGATTTTTCACTTTCTTTATAAGTGAGGAATACACGAGATTCCACGTTTTCTTCTTCTTTAGCTGCTGCTACATGATTTCTCTCCTCCATCTTAGGATTTAATCTACACTCATAACTATAATGGCCATATTTATTGCAATTATAACATTGTACCTGAGATTTATTTCCTTGTTGAAATCTACCTCTGCTTGGACCTCGGCCTCGAGGTCCTTGTCGACGACTTGATGTTTGATATTCTTCACTTGTTTAGACTTTACCATATGATTGATTACCTCGTCCACGTGTTCCTCGCCCACCTCTATTTCTGCCTCTATATCCTCTACGGTATCCTCTACAATTGCTTGTACCTTATCCAAAGTTATCCCTAGCTCCACTTTCGTTGAAGGACAACTTGCTTTGCAAGACTTGGTCAAAATTTCCTGTATCATCATTTTGCTTCATTTTATGCCCATGGGCTTGGAAGGAACCCACAAGTTTATCGATTGATATTTGTGATAAATCTTTTGACTCTTCAATGGAAACCACCACATAATCAAATTTGCGTGTCAATGATAGAAAAATGTTTTCCATTACTCTAACATCATCAAGTGTTTCTCCATTCCTTTTCATTTCATTTACCGTCGCTTTCACTCGAATGACATAATCATTAACATTTTCTGAAGGTTTCATTTTCAACGTCTCAAATTCGACTTTAAGGGTTTGTAAATGTACCTTTTTGGCTTTTTTAGTTACTTGAAGGGATTTTTGCAAAATTCCCCATGCTTCCTGTAATAGCTCAAACTTGGCCCAAACGTTATGGCCGAATCTGGCGATGTCACATGAAAGTGCTTTCGAAAACTAAGTCGTTGTTAAGCCATTTTTGTTATCTTATATTATCTCTAAATTAAGTTAGTTGTTTTCCAAAACATTACCCATTTATTTACAAGTTGTTATAATTAGCGGAAACTTTTAAAATGATTTAGTAGTGGTGAGTGTTTTGAAAGAAAACATTTGTAACCTTTGAAAACCCATGTTTTCCTACCACTAGTGATTATGAAACCAAAAACAAATCCCAAATTAAGGTAAAAATCCATAAAGGCCTTATTACAGTGAAAAATTACTCGAAATAATAATACTTATAATCAAAATCAAACATGAAAATATACGAGGTTGTGTGGCCACCCTTGAGTCCCTCGCTGCTCCGATCCACCTATGTTTGGGGATTACCTGCACAGTGAAACAAAAGGTGTGAGTTTACGAAAAATAAGTGTGTAATCTCCATGCATAAAAATAGATAGCATACAGATAATCACAGTCTAGCATAAGCCTTTTTCAATAACAGTGTCAGTCCAGTTTGGGCTGTAGCCCATCTCAGTACAGTAACAGTCACATATATGGGATCATAATATTCCTACCCAACCAACCTCTACACACCATCTCTGTCCAACCGTCCACTCCATGTGGAGATATAGTCAACCCACCCAACCCTACACTCCAAGTAATGTCGGATACGACACCATATAGTATTATGCAACTGAGCTATCAGTAAATCAGGCTCGAGGCTTATCAGTGCACTTCCTCTGCATAATATAACCCCAACCCAATGCAATGCAATATACAACATATCATGTAAAATCATAGTATTATACGTGCATTTAGTACAGTTTTAGTAGCATGCCTCATTTACAGCCATACAGGTGTTTATATCATATAAGGGTATAACCGTTATTTCAGTCAATCAGGGGTCTAAATACACTTACTGAACCTAAAGTAGGTTCACAGTCGTCTTAGGCGACCCACAGCATATCAGTGAATATGGGCCCATAAGCCCATGTCATTTGCCATGTCGACCCACACGCCCGTGTGGCCCACAAGGCCCAAAAATGGCCTTAGCCGTGTGGATCACATGGCCTGTGTAACACCCCAAACCCAGCCTGAACGTTACAGCTGAATTTGGCATGTCACATTGAAGTGTTTTTCAAAAATAGGACTTGTTGTTAAGAATCTGGACTTAAGTTATAACCCTTTTAGTTTTTAATGCTTGCGAAAATTTGACAAGTTAAGTTGTTACTAATTGAAATCAATTTGTCAAAATAATTGCCTTATTTATCACCGTTGATTCCTTAAACTGAATAAAATCACGGAAGCTTTTGAAATCCTTGAAGTTTAAAATACGGGTTTCCCTTGAAATAGTTATTATTTTGAAAACTCATCTTTTCCTAGTCTAGCAGTTTAAGGTAAGAAATCAAATCCCAAATAAAAGTTAAAACCACAAAAGGCCTTATTACATAACCAAAAACCCAATATGAAATTTAAATAAATAAAGTCAAAGGTAAAACATCAGCAATCATGTGGCCACCTCCGAATCCCTTGCAGCACCAAACCATCTTAGGCTGAGGATCACCTGTACAGTTAAAAAAAGGGTGACTTTATGAAAACTCAGTGTGTAATCCCCTATCAGTCAAACAGTAAACAATGCATGCAAGATATGATCTGGGCCGAGCCCTATCCAAGATCAATATAGTCCGGCTTAGCCCTATACAAGATATGAGAACATTCTGGGCTTTATCCCTATACAGTAATAGTGTGGGACTAAGCCCAATACAGTATCAGTACGGTGTAATGCAATTATGCATCCCATCCAAATCTAGCTAGCACACCACCCGTACCAACCAACACACCATGTAGGGATATAAATCGACCCACCTAGCTAGCACACCAATATCGCAGCAAAGCTGCCAGTAATAATAATGCAGCATAGCTGCCAGAAACAGTAAATGTGGTAAGCCACTAGTATTAGTAATTGTGGCATAGCCACCAGTAACAGTGAATGTGACATAGTCACCAGTACAGTACTTCCTCCATATCAAAATCCCAACCCCATGCAGTATGTCATGTCATAAACATTACATGTATGCAAAGTCATACTCAATACAATCATATATGTAAATCATAAGTGTTGAGACCATTTTTAACGGGTTTGGAAAATGGGAATCAACTTTATAAAAAAAATAAAAACGGGAGTCGCCACCAATCTTTTTAGGTGTGATTGGATTACCTCTAAAACATTTTGTTTTAAAATCATTAGTTTTGGTCTACGAAATCAAGAAAATGGGTTCGGGAGTCGGTTACAAACAAGGAAGGGTTAGCACCCTCATAATGCCCAAAAATTGGTACCTAATTGACTATCAAATGTCTTTAATGTCGGAAGTTTAAAACTTTTAAGATGCAATCCTCTTTAAAATATTTTAAGTTTGAAAATAGGGTTCACTTGTATCAAATGAATCAAAATATTACATCCAATAAGTTAGGAAGCAATATTTTTAAGACATTCAAAGCTAAGCTAGCCCTTTTTGAAAATCCCTATCTCAAAACGACAAAACGCCATATCCAGTAAGTTAGGACACAACGCTTTGAAATTCCAAGACAGTTGCTCATATTTTGAAAACCTTAAAAACTTATAAGGGTGCTTGACTATTCGAACTCAACGAGAAAAGTCGCAACCCAGTAAGTTAGGGCACTACCTTTCTCGAAGTTTCCAAATACCAAGCATTGTCTTTTTATTTTTGAAAACTTTTGAATCTAGTTTTTAATTAACGCGTGAAGAACCATATATATACATTATAACATGTAAGATAGCATATTACAATAATAGGTAGCTAAAACATGCATTTAAATAATATGATAGCAATAATATAAATGTCTTATACTAGATACATAATAAATTGTAATAGCCCAAAATTGGGTCTAGTTGGAACAGAGGTTTCGGGACCACAAAATCCGAGATAGAAATAATTATTTTATGATTATTTTAAGGTCTATGATATGATTGCATGATTGTGTGAAAATTTCGTGAAGAAATTCTATGCATAAAGTGCTCAATTTGAAGTTAGGGACTAAATTGAATAAGTTGCAAAACTTGCATTCTAGAAGTTTCTAGTATGAAATTGCTTTGAAATATTAATTAGGAGGTCTTAAATAGAAATTTTACCAATTTCTAAGTGATAGAAAAAAATTGGACATAGATGGAATTTTTGAAAGTTTAGTAAGGAAGGGCGTTTTGGTCATCTGGTAATTAAAAGAAATAAAAAGGGAAAATAAAGCCAAAATTGACTCATCTTTCTCTTGGAGGCCGAAATTAGCATGGGGAAGCCATGGCTAGGTTTTTCAAGCTTTCCAAGCTCAATAGTAAGTCCTTTCTAACCCCGTTTTTTCAAGTTCTTTACGTTTTTGGAATCTCGGTAATTTGATTAAGCTTATTCTAGCAATAATTTAAGCTAGGGTTCATATTTGGAAAAATACCCATAGGTGAAATGTGTTTATTTTGGTGTTTTATGATAGAATATGAGGTTTTAAATTATGTTAGACAACTTGTGCTACTCGGTTTTGAGTGAAAACGAGTAAAAGAGCTTAATCGGTAAAAATACCTAATAGTCATAAGTATATGTTAGAGTGAGAATTTGATGTTGCCATAGAAGGGAAAAGTGATCAGCATGTCATAAAACATAATAATAAGGGATGAAATTTAATTCCCGAGCCTAGAGGCAAAAGTGTAAATATGCAAAAGTTTAGGGGCAAAATTGTAATTTTTCAAAAGTTTGAGTTAATGACTGTTTTGAATAGTACATTAATTAAATAAGTAAAATATGTTGTTTTAGATCCCAAAAACGAGATTTGAACCTAGAATGAGAGAAAAATCGAAAATTGGGAAAGTTGGTAAAATGGCCGTTTTAGTATCGAGGTAAGTTCATATGTATAATAAGCATTAATTTATGCATGTTTCAATGTAAAATTGATATATTCATTATGATTTCGAGGTGTTGAAAGTATGTAAGTTGGTATGATAATAATCTGACAATAATGCTGTAATTTATATTTGAAAGTTAAATTTAGTGAATTAATTGAATTATATTAAATTAAATGATTATGGTGCCAAGTTTATGAATTGATTTAAAAATATGTCTATGGTACATGAAGTGCATTGAATTATCATACATAAATGTGATTTCTATGATTATGGATATTATGGGAAATTGTAAGTTCATATGATTTTTAATAAGGCAATGTGTAATTTAATGTTATTGCCTTGATATTAAATGAGATGTAAGTTTTATGTAAGTAATACATCAATAATACTTGTATTATGATATTTTATAATAATATTGGAAATATGTTTGTGGATAATTACTTGATTGGTGAAATTGTTGGAAAGAGAGAAATCCTAGTTGAACCTTGGAAAGATTGGATGATCTGAGATAGTATGTAGCTAGGTCACATGTATGGTCTTGAGTGCACATCATGTGTACAAGAGAGCTACAAGATATTATGATGTAGCTAGGTCACATGGGTGATACTATGTGTACACCATGTAGACAAGAGAGCTACGGGATATATGTAGCTAGGTCGCATGCGTGGTTCCAGGTGAAGGACACCATGTAGACAAAAGAGCTACGATATAAATTGGCTAGGTCACATGGGTGGTACTGAGTGTTCACCATGTGTACAAGAGAGCCGAACTATATGATGCGTGGAGCTATGTGCTGAAACCACCAAGTATCGAGGATTGATCTGAAGTGTTCAACGGGAGACTCTCTATGTATTGCTTTGTGAGTTTTGTGATGAATAAGTGCAGGAACTTGGTTATGTAAATGATGTGTACATTAAGTGACCGGGATGTGGTAAGGTTATAAACAAGTAAGTTATACATGAGGATGATTTTATAGTGACCTTGTGATCATGGGCCTATACTTGTGAGGTATGAAATGTGGTGAAAATGATTTGTGATATGTATGTTAAAATGAGGTTAATACAAAGAAAGTGTGAAAGGGTGAATTAGCAATAAAACTATTTTGGACAGTAGTAGTGACGTGATTTTGAAAAATCACCAAAAATATTAGAAATTGAATCAGAGACTTAATGAGATATCAAATTAAATCTTAATGAGTCTATTTTCATATAAAAGAAACAGAGCAAGAAAAGGAGTTCTATATTTTGAGATATTGTTCAGAATGATTACGTGATCCCCTATTCTGATTTTGGAAAATCACAAAATTTTGGATAAAAATAATTAGAGGCTTAAAATTATATTTTTAAAATCCCTAATGAGTATATTTTCAAGATAAATCAACAAGAACATTATCCGAGTTCATCTTTGTGAGATAATTAATTTTAGTGAAGAGAGGTCGAATCGTCGAGAAAGTGAAATAGGGAAATTTTAATGAATAAACTGTACTAATTGGCTAAACCAAAAATTATGAAAATTTTATGGTGGAAATATATGTGAGTCTAGTTTTAGTGAAAATTTACAGATCATAATTTGGAGCCCTGTAGCTCGAATAATAAATAAGTAAGTGACTATGACTCGTGTGGATAGTTTGATGTGAGCATTTATTAGTAAATTGTGAAATCGTACTTACAAGAATGCTATATACATTAAGGATGTGGAATGGAGAGGAGGAGGAGGAAAATAAATATATGTGGAATACATGGAAACTATGGTATATGAAATATTGATGTAATGAAATAAATTATATGTGTTTATAAGAAAACAGAAAGAGAATGATATGTATCATGACATGTATATATATATATATATGACTCGTCTCAATGTAATGCTTGTTGGGTATGGAGTTGAATTGAAATGTTTCAGCAAACATGTTTTTTAAATATCTGAATTGTGGTATTTTATAAAGATATGATCTAGTTTTAAATATGAATGCTTGATGATTAAGTGAAGATATTTTGTAAGATGATAATCTTGGTATAAATGTATAAGTGGTACTATAATAAACAAGGTAAAATGAGTATGAGAGACACATGTTTGATGACATACAAATGCTATGTTTGTGTTTTAATTGAGAATATTTAATCATTAAATGAATACCATGTTATATGCTTTTGATTTTGTATAAGTGTGTAAGAGATTAAGGTTGACCAAAGCTTGGAAAATAGCCTAGGTATATTCCACACAGGCAGAGACACGACCATGTGTCTCAGCCATGTATGGAACACGACTTTGGGACACGGGCGTGTGGAGCCTTAAAGCATGAAATTTCCAAGATTTTCGTAAGTTCTCGGTTTAGTCCCGAACCCTTCCTAAAGTATGTTTTGGGCTTCGTAGACTCAAATAAGGGACTATGTGTAAGTGAATGAACGTTTTGAAATATGAATGAAATTTTATGGCCCGTATTTTAGTTTAATGTTTGTATGTTTGTCCGGTGACGCCTCGTACCTTATCCCAGCCTCGGGTACGGGTAAGGGGTGTTACATAAATATAGCAAATCTTAGTTACATAACAACATACATATTAAGATATACATAGCATATATTGAAGATGAATAAGCAAAATATACGAACATACAAAGTAATAATTAATTTAAAAACGATGCATGATATACAATTAGACATATAAATATATATACAAAACAAATGTGATAATATATAAAAATAATAATAATGTAGTAACATATATATATCAAACAAACAACATTTAATAATATTATGAAACTAGCATTTAATATATAAATGATGTAAAATATAACAATATATAAAAGATTTAATACGTATTAAAATATAAAATAAAGTGAGTAATTATTTAAAAATATACATATATAATTAAAATACAATATTTAATAATGCATGATAATAAATATAGATAATATATATGTAATGAAAAACAATTTTATAGCACATGGTATAAAGTATAAATTTTTTAAAAAAACATGAATAAATAATTAATAGAATATATAATACCAATTTTGTACAAAAATCTATCAAAATAATAATATAGATAATAATATACAAAAATACATAATAAATATGATGTAAGAATAATATAAAATAACATATATTAAAGTGTAAAATAATATAATAATAAAATATAAAATAGTATAATAAATATTATGTAATAAAATATAATATAGATATAGGTAAATAATAATATATAAATAAAGTTTTTTCTTTAAAAAGGACTAAAATTGAATTAAAATAAAAACCAGAGGCTAATTTAAAAAAGAAAGGGTTTGGACCCAATTGCAATGCCTATGTAAACCCCAGAGACTCATGGGGAAAAATTCCCTTACCCCTAAAACGGCACCGTTTTAATCCAGGACCTAAAGTGGCTATTGCAGGGACTAAATTAAAACTAAGTATTCTTTCTTGACTATCGATTTTAGTATAAAAAACGAGTTCCATTTTTTTATTGAATCTCTCTCTGTCATATTACAAGTCTGAAAAAGGGCTTTATAGCCTTTAAACTATGCATATTTAGGAAAGAAATCGTTGATTTCTTTCCTAGTTTGTTCGAGTTTATCTGCTGCTATTTGTCATCTTTTGTCTGTTTAGTTTCCTTTTCTGCTCCGTTTTCCTTTCTCTTTTAGCAGGTAATCAAGGAAAATCCAGCGATGATCATGCTGGTAACGTAGATCTACCGGTGGCGTTGATCACGGCGTGACTTGGAGCCTGGAATCGTGGCCTTGATGGTGGGCAGCTGGAACGACGAGAACTGAAGGGACGTGACACTTGGCCTTGCTTCTAGATCCTTCCGTTTGCGACGTCCAGGGTTCCAGAAACCCTAGGTCTTCCCTCATCTGTTAAACATTTGGGCCTCTTGGGCCCTGGGTGTAATGGGTCTGCTAGGTTTAGACTAAAATTGGGTGTAGGACTTTTGGTAGTTGGGTCGGGTATAGGGTAGTGGTAGGTTTACTAGGTTGTAACCAGTTTTGGGCTTATCAGGCCTTGAGGCCTATTTATTTGTAAATGGACTTTATTAATGGACCGTTTAAACATTTCTTTTTTGGTATTAAAGCCCAGGTAAATTTGGGCTATTACAATAAGCACATCAATCATACGAAACATAAAGGCATAATCGTCATTTTACCATACAGGGGCATTACAGTCATTTTACCCTAAAGGGGCATTACAGTCATTTTACCCTACGGGGTATTACAGTTATTTTACCCTACAGGGGTATTACTGTCATTTTACAAATCAGGGGAATTTCGGTAATTTTACAAATCAGGATTATTTTGGTAATTTTACAAATTAGGGGTATTTCAATAATTTTACAAATCAGGGGTATTTTCGTAATTTTACAACCCAAGGGTATTTCAGTAATTTCAAAAATTAGGGTTATTTCGGTAATTTTACAAATCGGGGTCTTAACAACCCAATCAAAGGTCCATCATCGTCTCGAGCGACTTAAGTAATCTAAACAGACATAACGGTGCAAATGGGCCTAAGGCCCATACTTAGCCCAAGTGAGCCCACACGCTCGTGTGGCCCATTTAGCCCAAATTTAGATACAGCTATGTGTACACCATAGCCCGATTCATTAATAGTCACTTACAGCAGATTTTATCCATGTGGACCTACGAGCCCATTGGGCTTACACGGCCTATTTCGGCCCATTGAAGCCCAAAACAACCTAGGTCATCTGCGCAACATGACAAGTCTATCTACTTCTTGCTTAACAGCGAAATTTACCCACACGGGCCCATAGGCCCATTGGGCCCATAGGCCCATTGGGCCCATAGGGCCCATTTAACCCAGAACTATTCATGGTTGTACGAACAACGTAGCCCAGTCTAAAACTTACCACATAGCATATATTTTATCTATGCGGACCCACAAGCCCATTGGGCCCATACGGCCCAGTCCGGCCTAACGTGGCCCAAAACGGCCTATTCCATGTACGCGACATGACAAGCCCAACCATATTCCACTTAACAGTTGATTTGACACAAGCGGGCCCACGGGCCCATTGGGCCTATTCGGCCCATTTCGTTGCTCCAGTGGCCCACTACGGCTTAAGCCCACGAATTTGCTCATGGTGGCCTTCATCGTATCATGCCCACTTTCTATGAGCTCAGTTCACCACACAAGCGATCGCACGCTCGTGTGGCACCATACTCCATATTCTCGGCTTTTCAGCATTTTGTCAATCTACAGTCATAGCAGAGTAAACAACACATATATTTTCGGCTTTTCAGCCGATTAGCGAACATGGTATACGGTTACACACCTTTGTTAACAAAAAAAACGGCTGATCCTTGAGCACCAAACCTACATCAATTCCAATGCACAATCAATCGTATGCCGATAGGAATACAACCAACCTTATTAACCCTTACTCAAATGAATGACTTGAGCAAGATAAAGGGAATACTTACCGCACCGCAAGGTTAATTAGGGAGAAGGGACAATCGTCCTAACCCACTAAAACAGAGGAGTAGAGCTAGCACCACTGGTCCCTAGCCATTGAACGGCAATAAGGAACAAGGTTAAACATAGGATTACCAATAGGGAGGAGATACTCACCACTTGATCACAGAATATTCGTACAAGTCGAAAACCAAAGTAGAGAGGGAGAGTGCTGATATTCGGCCAAAGTAACACCACTTGAGAACACCACAGAAAAACAGCAACCGATCTACAAAGAAGAAACTGATTGAAAGAATTGGGAGGAAGAGTATTCGTCCAAGAAAATTTAGAAGTAGTAGAGGTGAGAAGAGAGCAGTGGTTCGGCCAACCAAATAAAAAGAGATTAAGAGGAAGAAGCAAAGTTTGATTTCGGCACAAAAATTAAGTGTCTAGTTGGCCAAGGAAGTAGCAATTCGAAATAAGAAAGGAAAAACAAAGAAAACGAGCAGAAGGAGGAGGCAACAGAAGAATTCGGCACCAAAAAGCACAAAAACTAAATGCCAAAAGAAAGACAGACAAAACCGAAACTTGAGGAACAACACTCAGTCGAAATTCTGAGTACGTCCTATGCAAATTCGGCACAATACCACACCAACTCAAACTCCACTTTTTCCTTCTAAAAATCCTCCTTTATCTCCTCCATGATCCACTCCTTGACCAGTTCAGACTTCCCTTAGCAGATTTTCAATCAAACTCTACCTCTCTCACCATAAAGCAATAAAATGAAATATCCCTTTGCATTCCATGGGATTCAAACCCAAGCTCTCACAATAGCCATGTCACACCACCACCACTAGGCCACAAGCTCACTTATGTCACCTTCCTCCTACAATTATTTATAAAGCCTACAAGCCAAAGTCTGAGTTCACTTAAATAAATAAAAAGAAAATTCTACCTACGCCAAGACTTGAACCTCAGACCCCATGTACACTCCACACGCCATTTACCAATAGACCACTAGGCTTTTTATGTCATGGTCTACCCAAATTTAACTATAAGCCTATTGGCCCAAAGCTAGGGATTTACTAATAATACAAATTTTTTGCTAAAGCCTAGGTTTGAACCCAAGACTTCTCCAACACTTATCAGGGCCATTAACCACTAAAGCAGACATTTAATTGTGTCATTTCCTTGTACAATTAAATAATTACATACAACCTCCTTACGGACCCATACTCAAGGCCTAATACTTCTGAGCTCAAATTCAGGGCATTACAGCCTGGCCTAATAATCCCACATGCCCGTGTAGTTTTTCCGTGTGGGGCCCACACACCCGTAAGGCCCACTCGGCCCAATTCGGCCCAGCTCATGAATTGCACATGGCCCACCTTGTCGATCACATGCCCGTGTTTGAACACCCGGCCTACCGCACGCCCATGTGGCGTCGATGATTATCATTTCTGGCTTTTTGCCGATTTCAGTTTGTGAGGTTGTGTTTACACACACTTGATTACGAAAAGTGCACACCATTCTTAAGCACTCCAAACCTATATTCAACTATAACACAATTAATCACATAACAACTTGATTCAAACAACCCCTCAACAATACTTGTTCAAAAATCGATTGTCACTTGCCTTGATTGAACGACTAAGGCTTTGCATATTTCAACTGTTGTAAAAGACTGATCAATAGCTCCTTAGTGATTACCTACATTCCAACTGAATCCTATTAACCATTACTCACACAAACAGTTTGAGCCAAAAGAATATCAAACTTACCGAAAGTGCAGAACCGTGTAAAGAAGATGGGTCAATTGAAAACTAAAACCAAAAACGAATGAGACCAAGGTAACCACAATTTGATAGAGACCAAAACTCCGAGATCAATAGAAACAAAGAAAGAAAGAGATGCACAACGAGGGAAGAAAAAGAAGAAAAAGAGTCGACAAAAGAGGGGGAAAGAACGTCTGCCGTGGAAAGTGACAAGGCCGAAGAGAACAAAAGATATAGCAACCACACAACTAGCAATATTTGATAGAGGTTTTCAAGATTAACAAAATACAAACGAAACACTGAGGGTGGAGAGCAGAAAGTCAGTGGAAAAGGGAAGTATTTGGGGAAGCAAATGGCAGCAAAGGAAGGAAATTTTGGAAAACAGTCCAATTCGTTAGAGAGAACTAAAATGGTGAAAATCGAAAGGAAAGCAATCAAAATGAAAAGCAAGACAATGACCAAAACTGAAAGAATTGTGAGATTGAGTGGAAGAATGTTCGGCCAAAGAAAACAAGAAAGGGACGTTTGCTAAAGAAGTAAAAGAAAACAACGACAGAAAATAAGAAAAAAGAAAGATACCCAAATGAACCCTTAGCAATATTCAGCCTCTAAGAAGTGAAAAACATTGACAGAAGCCGAAATTGAGAGAAAATACCATCCAAAGCCGAAATCTTGGGAGACAAGAGTTCAAGTTCGGCACCAACTCTCCCACTATCCTCAAACTCCCATATTTTCCTCTTCAAATCCCTCAAAACCATCCAATCCTCCCTCAACCACCTAATTCAAATTCCACTATAACTCTTTAGTAGTTCGGTTTGACTAAAACACCCACACGGCATTAGCAGCAAAACAAAACTGTAACACCCCTTACCCGTGTCTGATGCCGGGACAAGGTACGAGCCGTTACCAGACTTAAATATACACATACATGAAAAAACTAGGCCATCAAATTTATTTTAATTCAAAAATTTTCAAACACATGCATGTCATCCCTTATTTGGGTGTACGAAGCCCAAAACATACATCAGGAATGATTCAGGACTAAACTGAGAACTTTGAGAAGTTTCAGGAAAACTTAGAAAATTTTCCCATGAAACAAGGTCACACGCCCGTGTGGACCTAGGGTCACACCCATGTTTCTTTGACACACCCGTGTTCTCAAGTCGTGTAACTCTCTGTTTATGGCATCAGCATGCAAATCAAACCACACGGCCAGGCCACACGCCCATGTCTCCTGGCCGTGTCCCTCACACGGTTGAGACACACAACTGTGTCTCGGGCCGTGTAGTCAACACTTAGGCTATTTTCCAGGCCTTCGTGTTACCCATAAACCCTTACAACCTTATACATATGAAAACCACAAATCATGGCATCATTTTAATGATTAAACAACCTTTAGTAAGACATAATCATAACATTAACATGTCATCTTACAAGCAATGCATCTACTTATGCAATACCAAGTCTAGATTCCTTAATTCACATTCATAAGCCTTGTAATTTTGATGATCACTTGTACCATTATACTATGGTTACCAACTTATCCATTAAGCACTCATGTTCAACCATTATCACGTTGTTTTTATAACATGCAATTACCACATGGCTATGACCACCTCAATTGGTCATAAAGAATACATCCAACACACATGTCATTTTACTAACCATGCATGGCAAACCAACATAATCACATCATAAACATTAGGCATGACATGAATAGTTAAGTTTACAAGCCATAAACAATATGAGCCACATCCCAGGCCATATACATACAACTCAATATAAGCCAATACATTTGGCCAAAGCGTAATAACACATGTCATTCCTATACATGCCGCTTACTTGAAATTTCTAATATATGCTTCATTATTCCAAACGTAATAACTTGATAGTGTGATGCTGCCTCCGACGATCTCCAACCCCGAGCTAACCTGACAAGCTAAAAGAAATGGAAAGGAGGGAATAAGATTCACACTTAGTAAGTCCATGCGAAAATAATAAGCAATTTATCAATATGCTTCCACCAATTCTTACAACATGATCTCAAGGTAATACTATCATAATTGCCTTTTTACCTATGTTCAGGTCAAGCTATTTTCTCGACTCATAGTCACTAAATTATTTATATCTGGAGTTATGGAACTCAAAATTAAGATCCACTAATTTTTCTAGAAACTAGACTCACATATATTCTTACCATAAAAGTTTCAAAATTTTTGGTTTAGCCAATTAGTACATTTTATTCTTCAAATTCACCCTTGTTCTGCTGTTTGACAACTTCAACCTTTCTTTACTAAAAATTATTTATCTCCTCACACAGGATTCGAATGATGTTCCCATTTGTTTCTTGTAAAAAATAGACTAATTAAGGATTCTAATCATATAAATTGTAACCCATAATTATTTTTTTTACAATTTTTAATGATTTTCAAAAATCAGGATAGAGGATTTCGAAATCATTCTGACTCTATCTTAAAACAATTTAAATATCTCAAAGTATGAAACTGTTTTGCTTACAGCGTTTCTTCTATGTGAAACTAGACTCATTAATCTTTAATTTCATATTTTATTTAGCCTTTAAATCAATTTTCACAATTTTTAGTGGATTTTCAAAGTCAGATTGTTGTTGCTATTCAAAACTATTTTAGTGTAAATTAATGATACTAAGTTTATCACACCTTATTAATTCATTTTCACCGCATTGGGAAAAATACATGTTTATACATCATATGTATAGACCTATAACCATAAGGTCATCACAAAATCATTCTCATAGGTTTGACTTACCTATTTACATCCTCACCAAATGTACATCATAAACCGAAATCATTTCTCATGAGTTTGGCATACATACATGTGTTACTCAACATGCTCATATACTTTAATTACTCATATTCATTCCTTATTAGTCATACAACATGAATTGAATTCACATCTCATCAATTTCATGTAAAATATATAGATGGTCATAAGTATAATTTACTCACTTTCCTTCCTTACTAAACATACAACCTAAATGAAGCTCGTATTTCGTAATTCTCATTTAGGTACCTGTACCACTCACCACACGGTCATAAGTTCTTTCATTTCGATACAAATCATAAATATTTCGTTGAACCATTTGGAATACTACAAGATATTCATTATCCCCAAACATGGGATAAGATACCGACGCCATGTCCCAAACATGGTCTTATATTGGCTAGCACATCAAGTCGATGGCATGTCCCAGACAGGCCATACATTGACTTTCATATATCGAGGCTGATGCCGTGTCCCAGACAGGTCTTACACTGGCTCTCACCTATCGGTGTCTATGTCATATCCCAGACAGGTCTTACACTAACACACAACAAGCTGATGCCATGTCTCAGACAGGTCTTACACTAGCTTGTATACCTCGAGGTCGATGAATGTCCCAGACATGTCTTACACTAGTTCTCATCTCAATGTCGATGCATGTCCCAAACATGTCTTATACTGGCTGGAATATCTCGAGGCCAATGCATGTCCCAGATATGTCTTACACTGGCTCTCAATATGTGGCCAATGCATGTCCCAGACATGTCTTACACTAGCACACATATCACCTAATGTCATGGCATAAATATATAAATCTATTCCTAATGTTCAACCAGAAGTCTTCATTATATTAATTCTCATAATTCACATTCCCAACACAATTCAACAATTCATGCCAAACTAATTGTATAATACATGATAACATTTAATTTGCATTATTTACGTACCACTTACTTGTTTCAATGCGATGTCATATTCCATCAAATTTCCAATGTATTCAATCATCACAAAAATGTTATTAACATTTGGCATCACTTTCGCATACATAACCCCATCAACATACAATTAAATACAATCATAACAAAATAGCTTTCAAGTATATTAACAATAACATGGATAACATATTTATTAAGTCACACGGACTTACCTCGAATGCAATTTCGACTAATTACTCTATTTTAGTCTATAACCTCGTACTTTTCGATTTAAGCCCAAATCTCGATTTATGATCTAACATGATGAAATTAAATCATTTAATCATTACATTAATTAAAACATTCTATAATTCACAATTTGGCAAAATGACAGTTCTGCCCTTAGACTTTACAAAAATTATGATTTTGCCCTTAGGCTCATAAATCGATTTTTATCGAATTTCCTCCTTTACCAAGCCTAGGCGAATTCTTTTTATAACTATAGCAACTCACAATTTCAATTATTTCACATATTTACAACTTATTTTACAACTTTACAAAATAGCCTTTTTTTTAGGTGTTTTCATGCAAACTTCTTTCACAAAAGTTGTTTATTACACAACCAAGACTCATTTTCTTCCATAAAAATTCAGCAAACAACATAAATGTTCTCATGGCAGAACCCTATACTTTCAACCATTTTGTAAAATAGTCCCCCTATTAGCTAGCTCATGCTACAAGGGTCCCAAAAGTGTAAAAATCATCAAGAAAAGTCATCAAAATCAGTTACTTGCAAGAGAACTCAGTGGCTGAAAGTTTAGGCTCTTAAAACCCTCTTGTTTGCTGCCATTTTCAGTGGAAGAAGAAGAAGGATGAGAAAAAATGACAAATTTTTTCCTTATTTTATTTTATGACCAAATAAGTCATCTAATGCCACCTAACTTTGACTATTCTCTATTTCTTGTCCCTTATGGTCGGCCATCCCATTTTTAAGGGTCTAATTGCTCATTAAAGACCCTTAATTATGGTTCTCTAGCTATTTAACACATTTGGGTAGTAAAATAAAACTTTTACCCTTTATGCGATTTAGTCTTTTTTCGTAATTAAGCTCACAATCGCTAAAATTAATTCACCAAAATTTTCATGCATTCATATAATCATGCTATAAACCCAAAATAATATCAAAATAATTTCTCGACCTCGGATTTATGGTTCCAAAACCACTACTCCGACTAAGCCCTATTTCAGGATGTTACAAAAACCCTCCACTACGCCCACCAAGACTCGAACTCAAGTCCCCCAGCACTTTGCCACACTACTTAACCACCAGACCAGCAGGCCTATTCTGTCATGTTATACCAATATTTATTTTTAAACCTACTAACTAGAGACAGGGGTTTATTCATTTAAAACAAAACTCTTGCACAAGCCAAGGCTTGAACCCAAGACTTCTCAGACTCTTCCTAAAACACCTAGCCACTGAAGCAGACATGCATTTGTGTAACACAACATACAAAAATAAATATCAAAGATTTTCTTGGGGCGTTACAATTTTACCCACTAAAAGAAAATTTCAGCCTCAAAATTTTACCTGATCAGAACAGATGAAGATACTATTGTTGCATCGCCTCCTCAGGCTCCCACGTAGCTTCCTCAGAGCTATGATTACGCCAAAGAACCTTAACCAGTGGGATAGACTGTAACACCCCTAACCCGTATCCATCATCGAAATAGGGTTACGAGGCACTACCGGACTTATATACTAGCATTTGTTCAAAACCGAGTCATAAATTTTCATTCCAAATCAAAACTTTTCAAATTTCACCATAAAGACCTAATATAGGCCTACGAGGCCCAATACATGCTTCAGAAGTGATTTGGAACTAAACGGTAACTTTGGAAAACTTTAAAAAAAATTATTGAAGTTAGGGGCACATGCCCGTGTGGCCAACCTATGTGGCTCCCATGGCCGTGTGGCCAGCCCGTGGGCAATTCTGACTTGCAATTTCTTAAGCATCAAAGGGGCACATGGCCTGGGCACACGCCCATGTGACTAGGCCGTGTGGTAAACTGATTTTTCACCATTTCTAAGCCATTTTCACACGATTTTGACACACGACCATGCTTGAAACCCATGTCCTTCACACGAACAAGACACACGGCCTTGTCTTTTGCCCGTGTACTATCTTGACCACATTTAAGGATGCAGGGGACACATGGTCATATCACATGCCCGTGGGCTTACCGTGTGTCACACACGGTCTGATCACACACCCGTATACCAGGCCGTGTGGACTCAAAATGAGCCTTTTGTTTCAAGTTTTACAACCCTGCATAACTTAAGCTTCAAGCTAATAATTTCCTCAACTTTTAACTCAACCAAAACTCGACTAAACACACTTAATACATGTCTAATTAAACAATAAATCATCCAACCAATGTACCCTCATTGGTACCCTAATTCATATCGAAATTATACTACATTATCATACTGATCAAATTCATGTAAATTTAACTTCCAAAATATGTATATTTAGTACCATGCTTCAACATCTTTCATGTTCATTCACTATCATTTACAAAATAACATCTTAACAACTTAGGTACATGCCATTTTACCAAAAGAAAAGTATTTCACCACTTTGAGTCCGGGATTGACTTGGATGTTGAGTCCTTAGCTTTCTTTCGTACCTAGTTCTGCGTACGGAAAACAAACTGTACGCTGGCTATGCACTCAGTAGTATTTCTATAAACTAAGACTTAAACAAATATTAACAACAAAATGCATTTAAGTTACTTAATTCAAATCTATTGGCACTAGTTATATTTAAAGTTCTTTTTCAATGAAACATTTAGTTCAATGATATCAGTTAGAAACAGTCGATTTTTAGTACAATGGAACAATCATTCAATAGTTCAGTACATTAAATTACCCCTATTAACATAACTCGGACCTGAATAGATACACTAATCCAACCCACACACCAGGATAGTATACAGTGTTTCATCGGTAAAGTGGAATACACCGTAATAAAGAATAAAGATGGCGGTACGTAGTACCTTATCGTAATGAATCGAACAAGAATGTGATAGTAGACACTTATAGTGCCTCATCGACACACAGTCAGAATATCCCTGAACACTTCCAATCCTATGGCATGCCAACTATATCCGACTAGCCCGACGGTGTTAATAGGGTTTTCACTTTCAAATTTTCGTATAACAGTTAATACATTTCAAATTTAAAAATGCTTACCTTTAATTTACTTATCATACATAATAAAGCAATACATAAAACATTTAACTTAAAAGCTCAGTTTATAGAAATACAAACCGTAGTTTTCTCGAATTTCTCTTCGTCCACTCTCTCTTTTCCTTTCTTTGTTGACATTTCTAGTACTACATTAGCTAAGAAAAATTAAACAATTAAAAATTATCAATGTACCATTTCTAAATTAGTCTAGCTTTATCCTCGGTATTAGAAACTAGTTCAGGGCCCAGAACATGTCGCTCGCCCAACTCAGTCCAACAAGAATGAGTGCGACACCTACGACCATATAATGCCTCATAAGGTGCCATTTGTATGCTAGACTGATAGCTATAGTTATAAGCAAACTCTGCTAGGGGCAAGTAATCCCCCCAACTGCCTCGAAAATCAATCACGCAACTCTTTAACATGTCCTCCAATATCTGAATCACCCTCTCTAACTGACCATCTGTCTGTGGAAGGAATGTAGATTGTACCCAGAGCTCCATGTAACTTCTTCCAGAACTGAGACGTGAAGCAAGGATCCCTATCAGATATTATCGAAATTGGTACCTCATGCAGTCTCACTATCTCAGACATATACAGTTTACCCAGCTTCTGCAAAGAGTAATATGTACGAACTGGTATAAAATGAGCGGACTTGGTCACTCGATCCATGATAACCCATACTGAGTCCTTCTTAGTAGGCGTTAGAGTCAACCCACTAACAAAATCCATAGTTACTCTCTCCTACTTCCAAAATGGAATCTTAATTGGCTGAAGCAACCCTGAAGGTAATTGATGTTCAGCCTTAACCTCCTGAATTTGCTGGCAAGTCAGACATTTACCCACGAAGTCGGTAACTTCAAACTTAAGACCCAGCCATCAATATAACTCATGAAGGTCTTGGTACCTCTTGCAGTATAGACTGCCTCAAATCAGTATCCTTCGGTACAAAGATTCTGCCACGAAAATAGAGCACCACTTCGTTATTCAATCCAAAATCCACAGTATCCTCATTCTCAACCTGACAAAAATGAAAACCCAACAACTTGTCTTCCATCTGCTTACCCTTAATCTGATCCATCCACATCGGTTTAACTTGAAGCTCAGCTAACAAACTACCATCATCAAATAAGCTGAGGCAAGCAAACATCTCCCTCAGATTAGTTATAGCTCTACGACTCAGTGTATCTGCCACCACATTGACCTTACCAGGATGGTATTTGATCATACAGTCATAGTCTTTAAGCAGATCAATCCATCTACGCTGCCTAAGATTTAGCTCTTTCTGAGTGGGGAGATAATTGAGGCTCTTGTGATCAGTATAGATGATACACTTTTCACTGTACAGAAAATGCCTCCAAATTTTCAGTGCAAATACCACCACAGCCAACTCCAAGTCATGCGTCGGATAATTTGCTTCATGAATCTTTAGCTGACGAAACTCATACGCTACTACCTTACCCTCTTGCATCAACACACAATCCAAACCAACATGTGATGCATCACTGTAGACAGTGAACTCTTTCTCAAACGTTGGCTATATCAAGATAGGGGCCTCAGTCAATACCTTCTTGAGCTTCTCGAAGCTCTCCTGCTACGCATCAGTCCAGTTAAATGGCACACCCTAAAATAACAGCTTAGTCAAAGGTGTTGCAATCAGTGAAAACCCCTCTACAATTGTCGATAATACCCTGCTAGTCCCAAAAAACTGTGGATCTCAGATATGGTCTTAGGCAGTTTCAAATCAAAAACAGCCTCAATCTTTCGAGGATCAACCCTAATCCCTTCAGCAGATACCAGATGGCCCAGAAATGTTACCTCTCGTAACCAGTACTCACATTTACTGAACTTGGCGTACAGTTGTTTCTCCCTCAGAATCTGCAAAACCACTCGAAGATGTCCATCATGTTCATCTTCAATTCTCGAACTGACCTAAATAGGGTGGAACACTCAATTCATCATATCCATAAAAGTTGCTACTGCATTCGCCAGTACAAATGACATCATAGAAACTCGTACTGCCCATAACGAGTCCTAAACGTTGTCTTGTATGCATCAGCTTCTTTGACCTTCAGTTGATTATACCCAGATCGGAGATCAATCTTAGAAAAAATTGAAGCTTCTCAGAATTGGTCTAATAGATCATCTATCCTCGATAGGGGGTACTTATTCTTAATGGTCAATTTATTCAGTTGCCGATAATTGATGCACATACGCATGGATCCATCCTTCTTTTTGATAAACAAAACTGGTGCTCTCTACGGAGACACACTAGGGAATATGAACCCACGATCTAATAACTCTTGAATCTGAGCCTTAAGCTCCACAAGCTCCTTCAGTGCTATTCTATAAGGGACAATGGACACCGGAGCTGTACCAGGCAAGAGCTCAATCCCAAACTCAACTACACAATTTTGAGGTAACCTAGGTAGCTCCTTAGGAAAGACGTCTGGAAAATCTTTAACCATTCTGATATCTCTAACAGAAGAAACCCCAGAATCTGAAACGCTAATGTAGGCCAGATACGCCTCACATCCCTTACGAACCAACTTTTTGGCACTTAATGTAGAAATTACATTCGACAAATAGTTTCAACGTTCCCCAATTACAACTACCTCGTCGTCCTTCACAGTTCTCAGTACCAACCGTTTAGTAGCACAATCTAAGCTCACTCAATGTTTAACTAGCCAGTCCATTCCCAGTATTAAATCAAACTCTCCAAAAGGAAGTTCCATCAAATTCTCTATACAGACAACCCCTTGAACCTCCAAAGGAACATCTCTAAACAATTTATTTACCCTCACCGACTACCCCAATGGACTCAATACAGTAACCTCACTTGTAGTGCTCTCAACTAAGATACCCAAAGTCTCAGACACAGTACAAGCTATATATGAGTGAGTAGATCCTGTATCTATTAGTGCAATATAAGGTGAATCATAGATAAAGAACGTACCCTTGATAACATCCGAAGCATCTCCATCCTCTCAACAACGTACAGTATAAACTAGAGCTGGCTGCCTCACCTTAGTATGCCTAGCACCTCCGTCCGATGCTCTCTGATTACGGCCCAAATCATTACCACCTCTGGCCTAACCACGGCCTCTCAGTGGTTGCTGAACACCCTTCAGCGACTGTGCAGCACCTAAACCTGGAGCTTGCATCGATCGTGTAACACCCTTACCCGCTATCGTCATTTAACAGGTACAAGGTATTACCGTAACATAACACATACCATTAAACATAACTGAGATAGAAATATGTTATCCAATTTGATAGTGCATCGTATAACATATGTCTTGAACAATATTAGCCAACTTTAATGGCTTGTACGAAGTAGTTGGTCGAAATCAGAACCAATATTTTAAACCTAGGCGTTATGACACGTAACAAAATAATTAAGCTTCATCAGTACATGCCATAATTCAAAACGTTTAGTTCAAATACCCTAAAGTATTGATAGTGCGGGTAGATCTTCACGATCCTTAATTCCTGAGCAAGCTGGAGGACACTATAAGACAAAAGAAAGAAAAAAAAGTAAGCTTATAGCTTAGTAAGTAAGTATGTAAATAATAATTGAAGAATCTAATATGTTTACACAACAACTCAAGTATATCTACTTTATCTTCACTATTCATTCCACTTTGATTAAGCTGTCTCTGCTGCATCATATTCACTAAATAAATCATAACTCGAGTTACAAAACTCAAAATTCAAATCCGTAAAATTTCCTTGAATCTAGACTCATAAAGCTTCTTGCTAATTTTTTTCTATAATTTTTGCTTCAGCCGATTAGTACAGTTTATTAGTTAAAGGTTCCCCTATTACACAGCTCGACTGATCTGACCTCTGTTCACTACAAACTGAATTTCTCTCAGTACACAATTCAAACAACCCTGAAGTCTATTTCATTTAAAACTAGTCTCAATAAGGAATTTAGGCATGTAAACTATATTTCTTAATTTGCTTTGTACAATGTTTAATGATTTTTCAAAGTTGGAACAGGGGATCACATATTCATCCTGAGCAAGTCACGTACAATTGTAAATATCTCAAAATATAGAATTCCTTTGCTTGCTCTGTTTCTTTTATATGAAAGTAGACTCGTTAAAATTTAATTTTACATCTCATTCAACCTCTAATTATATTCCTCCTATTTTTTGTGATTTTTCAAAATCACGTCATTGCTACCGTCCAAAACAGTTTTAATGCTAATTTCACTCTTTCACACATTCTTTATGCTAACCTCATTTTATCTTATATATGTATATACCACAAATCATTTTCACCACATTTCATTCATCATAAGTGTAGGTCCAACCACAATGTCACCACAAAACCATCCCGTTGAACAATTCGGATCAATCCTCGATATTTAATGGTTTCAGCACACAGCCCCACCATCATACTTCATTTGGTTCGACTCTCTTGTACACATGGTGAACACTTAGTACCACTCATGCGACCTAGCCGATTTGTCTCGTAGCTCTCTTTTCTACATGGTGTCCTTCACTTGGAATCACGCATGCGACCTAGCTACATTTATCTCTCACGTAGCTCTCTTGTCTATATGGGATACATCCCGTATCACACATGTGACCTAGCTACTACATGGTGTCTCAGTAGCTTTCTTGTACACATGATGTGCACTCAAAGATCATACATGTGACCTAGCTACGCCCTCTATTTTATTCGATCTCTCAATGTTCAACCGGATCTCTCTCTATATTTATTTCCATTCTTCCAATAGTCGATTTATATTTTAACATCAGCTAGTATATTTATATAATAGGTTGAAATATAAGAATGTACATGAAATTATTGTAATATTTACATACAAACTTACCTTGGTGCAAAATGTGGAAATTTTGCAATTTAGTCCAAAACTTTTTTCTTTCCCCGTTCGAGGTCAATTCCATGCCTTTCTTGATCTATAATAACACATTTAGCTCATTTAATACTCATACTATTTATTTCAATCCAAAATCACATCATGGAAAAATTACATTTTTGCCCCTAACTTTACAAAATTACAATTTTGCCCCTAGGCTCGGAATTTAATTTCAGCCCTTATTCTTATGTTTTATGATATGCTGAACATTTTCTCTTCTACGACAACATCAAATTCTCACTCTAATATATAGTTATGAACAATAGGTATTTTTACCGATTATGTCGTTTTACTCGTTTTCACTTAAAACCGAGTAGCACAAGTTATTTAACATGATTTAAAACCTCATATTCTATCATAAAACATCAAAATACAAAAATTTCACCTATGGGTATTTTTCCAAATATGAACCCTAGGTTAAATTATTACTAGCATAAGCTTAATCGAGCTTCCGGATTCCAAAACGTAAAAACATTAAAAACGGGCTTGGAATCACTTACTATGGAGCTTGAAAGTTGAAGAAACCCTAGCTATGGAGAGAGGGAGAATTGGCAGCAACTAAGGAGGATGATGATCAATTTTGTGTTATTTTTCCCATTTTATTTCATTTAATATCCAAATGACCAAAATGCCCTCCTTACTAAACTTTCAAAAATTCCTTCCATGTCCTAATTTTGTCCATGAACTTAAAATTGGTCAAATTGCTATTTAAGACCTCCTAATTAATATTCCAAAGCAATTTCATACTAAAAACTTCTAGGATGCAAATTTTGCAACTTATTCGATTTAGTCCCTACTTTCAATTTAAGCACTTTAGGCATAGAATTTCATCACGAAATTTTCACACAATCATGCAATCATATCATAAACCCCAAAATAATTATAAAATAATTATTTCTATCTCGGATTTGTGGTCACGAAACCACTATTCCGATTAGGCCCTAATTCGGGTTGTCACATCAGGCCTCCGTGGACACTCTCTGATATGGTGCTCCAATGATCTACACCTCAAACGCACCCTAGTCCTTTTCCAGCACTCGCCCTAATGGTGTCTCCCACAATCAGCACAGGGCTATGGTCCAGTAACAGCAACAAGGTCTCCAACTCTGACCGGCCCATCAATTTTGGCTTTTTTCTTAGGCCTCAGAAAGGAACTCGAGGGCTCTGAATCCCTCTTGTTCCTACCTCTCTCTTTCTCACGATTCTGGCACTCAGCGAGTTTCACTTTCTTGGCGATCTTTGCCTTATCAATCAATGCAGTAAAATCTCGCTCCCTCTGTGGAGCTATCAGAACCTGTAAACTATCCCTGAGGCCATCCTTAAAGCGAACACATGGCTTGTACCCAATCGCCACTATTCCTCGTGCATAGTGGCTTATTCGCAAAAATTCAGCCTCATATTCAGCCACTGATCTATCCCTCTAAGTCAGATTTAAAAATTCTCTCCCCTAGGCATCCACATAACTAGCACTTACATACTTTCCCTGAAAAGTAGTCTTAAAGAACTCCCAGGATAGTCGATCGGGCTGAGTGCCCTCTTTAATCGTAAACCACCACTAGTAAGCCTCATCTCTCAATACTGACACTGCACCTTTGAGTTTTTGCTCGGGGGTGTTGTCCAGATCATCCATGATCCTCTCTATGGCCTCAATCCAATACTCAGCCACATTATGGGAAACTCTAGCAATACCCTAGAAAATCTCATCTCCATTAGACCGGAGTTGTTCCGTAACCGACCCTTGGCCTACAGTACCAGTATTGGGCTCGACGACCCTCTCTAGAATCCGTAACATAGCTTGGGACAATGCGTCGTCTCCAACCGCACGATCATGAGACCTAGTCTCAGTCACATGTGAAGTTAGCGTCTCTCTAATTTCCAAATTAGGCATGTGGCCAGATGACGAAGACCCAACTCGAGCACTTCCACGGCCTCCACTACGGCCTCTTGTACCCTTTCTGCGAGTACCTCTAGTGCTCATTATCGTATTGTGTTTTATCTGTATTAACAATTTTATGTATCAATTACAGTTCCAGTGTTTATTAACAAATATTTTATGGAAAACAATGTTAGTAATTCAAAGTTCGTTTTCGTAGATCACAATCACACTATAGTTTTACTATCGTTTCAGTGTACACTATGAAAGTATTTTTAGTATAGTATGCTCCCTATAATAGGATCAGTATTTACTATCTATAGCATTTTAATCAAAAACACACAATAGTTACAGAAAACTTACAGGATCGGCACCGGAGACTCGGTGTACCAAGCATTCAGTAAAACTTTTCAAAACATTTCAAATCATTTGGAAGTAAAAAATCAAGTTTTAAAACCCAAATTCACAGCAGAGTTTTGTAACTTGGCTCTGATACCACTAAATGTAACACCCTAAACTCGGCCCAAATGTTATGGCCGAATTTGGCGATGTCACATGAAAGTATTTTCGAAAACTAAGTCATTGTTAAGCCATTTTTTGTTATCTTATATAATCTCTAAATCAAGTTATTTGTTTTCCAAAACATTACAAGTCGTTATAATTAGCGGAAGCTTTTAAAATGATTTACGTAGCGGTGAGTGTTTTGAAAGAAAACATTTGGAATCTTTCAAAACCCATGTTTTCCTACAATTAGTGATTATGAATCATAAGCAACGAAAAACAAATCCCAAATTAAGGTAAAAATCCATAAAGGCCTTATTACAGTGAAAAATTACCCGAAATAATAATACTTATAATCAAAATCAAATATGAAAATATATGCGGTTGTGTGACCACCATTAAGTCCCTCACAGCTCCGATCCACCTATGTCTGGGGATTACCTGTGCAATGAAACAAAAGGGGTGAGTTTACGAAAACTAAGTGTGTAATCCCTATGAACAAAAACAAATAACATACAGATAATTACAGTCTGGCATAAGCCCTTTTCAGTAACAGTGTCAATCTAGTTTGGGCCTTAGCCCATCTCAGTACTGTAATAGTCACATATATGCAATCACAAGATTCCTACCCAACCAACCTCTACACACCATCTCTATCTAACCCTACACTCCATTTGGGGATATAATCAATCCACCCAACCCTACACTCCAAGTAATACTGAATGCGGTACCATACAATATTATGTAGCTGAGCTGCCAGTAAGTTAGGCTCGAGGCCTATTGGTACACTTCCTCCGCATAATATAACCCCAACCCAATGCAATACAATATACAACATGTCATATCAAATCATAGTATTATACGTACATTTAGTACAGTTTTAGCAGCATACCTTATTTACAGCCATACAGGTGTTTTTATCATATAAGGGTATAACCGTCATTTCAGTCAATCAGGGGTCTAAATACACTTACCGACCCTACAGTAGGTTCACAGTCGTTTCGTGTGACCCGTGCAACCTTAATAGCTTATCAGTGAATATGGGCCCACAAGCCCGTGTCATTTGCCCATGTAAGCCCACATGCTCGTGTGACCTACAAGGCCCAAAAATGGTCGTAGCCGTGTGGATCACACAGCCTGGCCCAATAATGCCACACGCCCATGTGGTTTCCCCGTGTGAGACCCACTTGGCCTAATTCGGACTGGCTCATGAATTGTACATGGCCTGCCTCATCGATTACACGCCCATGTTCGAACACACGGCCTACCAAACCGGCAGTCGCATGCCCGTGTGGCATCGACGATTCTCTTTTTTGACTTTTTGCCAATTTCAGTTTGCGAGGTTGTGCTTACACACACTTGATTGCAAAAAGTGCGCACACCGTTCTTGAGCATTCCAAACCTATATTCAACCATAACACACAATTAATCACATAAAAACTGGAATAAAAAGACCCCTCTACAACACTTCTTCAAAAATTGATTGTCACTTGCCTTGATTGAACGACTGAGGCTTTGCACACTTCAACCGTTGTAAAAGACTGATCACTATCTCCTTAGTGATTACCTGCATTCCAACCGAATCATATTAACCATTACTCACACAAATAGTTTGAACTAAACGAACATCAAACTTACCGAAAAATAGAACCGTGTAAAGAAAATGGGTCAATTGAAAACTAAAATCAAAAAGGAACAAGACCAAGGTAACCACAATTCGACAGAGAGCAAAACTCTTAGATCAGTGGCAATGAAGAAAGAAAGAGATGCACAACGAGAGAAGCAAAAGAAGAAAAAAATCGGCAAAAGAGGGGGAAAGAACGTCTGTCGTGGGAAGTGACAAGGCCGAAGGGAACAAAAGATATAGCAACCACATAACTAGCAATATTTGACAGAGGTTTTGGGGATTAACAAAATACAAACAAAACACTGGGGGTGGAAAGCAGAAAGTCGACGAAAAAGGAAAGTATTTGGGGAAGAAAATGGCAGCAAAGGAAGATAATTTTGGGAAACAATCCAATTTGGCAGAGAGAACTAGAAGGGTGAAAATCAGAAGGAAACTAATCAAGATGAAAAGCAAGACATTGAACAAAATCGAAAGAATTGTGAGATTGAGTGGAAAAGTGTTCGGCCAAAGAAAACAAAAACGGGTCATTTGTTAGAGAAGTAGAAGGAAACAATGTCAGAAAAGAATGAAAAAGAAAGATACCCAAAAGAACCCTTGGCAATATTCGGCCTCCAAGAAGTGAAAAACGTTGATAGAAACCGAAAGAGAGAGAAAATACCATCCAAATCTGAAATCTTGAGAGACAAGAGTTCAAGTCCGGCACCACCTCTCCCACTATCCTCAAACTCCCACATTTTCCTCTTCAAATCCCTCAAAACCGTCCACTCCTCCCTCAACCACATAATTCAAATTCTACTACAACTCTTCAGTAGTTCAGTTTGACTAAAACACCTACACGGCACTAGCAGCAAAATAAAACACTCCATTATGCCCACCAGGACTCAAACTCAAGTCCCCCAGCACTTTGCCACACTACTTAGCCACCAGACCAGCAGTCCTATTCTGTCATGTTATACCCATATTTATTTATAAACCTACTGACTAGAAACAAGGGTTTATTCATTTGAAACAAAACTTTTACACAAGCCAAGGCTTGAACCCAAGACTTCCCAGACTCTTCCCAGGACACCTAACCACTGAAGCAGACATGCATTTGTGTAACACAACATACAAAAATAAATATCAAAGATTTTCTTGGGGCGTTACAAATCTACCCCCTAAAAGAAAATTTCGACCTCGAAATTTTACCTGATCAGAACAGATGAGGATACTGTTATTGCATCACCTCTTCAAGCTTCTACGTGGCCTTCTCAGAGCTATGATTACGTCAAAGAACCTTAACCAGTGGGATAGACTTCCTCCTTAAAACCTTTACATCACGATCTAATATCTGAACCGGTTCTTCCTCAAAAGTCAAATCTGGCCTAAGCTCAATCTCCTGAACCGAAATAATATGCGTAGGATTAGAGCGGTAGCGTCTCAACATAGAAATGTGGAATATGTTTGAATCTAATCTAACTCTGGAGGTAACTCTAACTGATAGGCAACCGATCCCACACGTTTCAGTATGCGGTAAGGCCCAATAAACCTAGGGCTCTACTTGCCCTTACGTCCAAACCTCAATACCTTCTTCCATGGCAAGACCTTAAGAAAAACAAAGTCCCCGACAGAATACTCAATCTCTCTATGCTTCAGGTCCATATAGGACTTTTGTTTGTCTAATGCTGCTTTCAGCCTATCCCGAATCAGTCTAACTTTATCCTCGATATCAAAAACTAGTTCAAAGCCCAGAACACGCCACTTGCCCAACTCAGTCCAACACGAAGGAGTGCGACACCTACGACTATATAATACCTCGTAAGATGCCATCTATATGCTAGACTGATAGCTATTGTTATAAGCAAACTTTACTAGCGGTAACTAATCCTCCCAACTGCCTCGAAAATCAATCATGCAACTCCTTAACATATCCTCTAGTATCTAAATCACCTTAAAATTAATTCACATATGAGTACAAAATACGTACCTTAACATGTTAAATATATAGTACTTACTCGACGGTGGTTTTTCTGTGGATATTCAATGTCGTAATCTTACTTAATTTACTGGCATCAATCCTGACAAGTCTTAGCACTTGAAACAAATTTCTAGGACCAGCCTACGGGAATTTAAACCCGGTATAATGCCATTTCAGAACTGCGGGTCTTTAAGCCGGATACAATTTCAAAGACGGCTTCATGGGTCTTTAAGCCGGATAACATTCCAAAGATATAGCTGCGGGTCTTTAAGCTCGATACAATTCCAAAGGAAGCTCGGGTCTTTAAGCCCGGATAACATTCCTCAAGTATCATGCATATTTAATCATATATTAACACATCTCATTTAACATGTCACATTAGTAATCATTTGCTACATGTGAATATAAGCTCCATATGAACACCATCAATTACATTTCGGTTTAAAATTTATACAAAAATATCTCATATACATTTCATTAATCAAGCTTAACCCGTATTGACCATTCGACCATAGTTCATATACGTAGATTACTTATCACACAACTTAGTTCAAGTGGACTCAAAAGTTCATAATTCATCTAATATACACATATCAAGGCATCATAAATTTTATACTAAAGGTGCTTACTCAAAACTTACCTCGGATATTTTGAACAGTTGTGGATAGGCTACTCGATTGCTTTCTCCTTTCCCCTATCTAATTTAGTTCCTTTTTGCTCTTGAGCTTAATTTAAACAAATGAATTTGTTTAATTACTTACTCAACTTTAATTCTTTAATAGTCACATTTGACAATTATATATAACTTCAATGCATATTATGTTTTATAATATATGCCATGACTCGATTTCATGCTTATTATATCAAAATCTAATTCGCATACACAAACAAAGATTCACATAACTTACCATGCTTTCATATACACGAATTTAACTATATAATATATATATATATGTATATCTGAATGTCTCTATGTCACAAGGCACATACATAAGGCATATATATATATATATACCTATGTGTGACTCTCACAATTTAATCGATTACTCATTTTATGCACAACCACGTATACACACATATATATATATTGCATGCCTTAATATCATATATACCCCATTCGGCCCTAACTACTCAAACTTAGCCTTCATATTCAATTTCCATTTCATGACCAAATGTAGCAAATTGCACATAGGTTTCACCTATGCCAAACAATGACCGAATTACTCAATCACATTCATAGTCGATTCTATCTTGCTCATATTAAGGTTATAACTCACTTAAAATAATCTCTTATCTTTCGCATTCTCATATCCAATATTATAATCAATGCCAAATGCTTAAACTTAACTAAACTAAAAATTTACCCTACATCACATTAATAAACCATTACCTATTCTTCAACACATCGTATGCAAAGTAATTAACACCTATACATCATACCGAATTTGCTAACCCACATAACTATCCATTTTAATGACATTAAAATATCTACTAAGAGTTTCGAGCTTCTTGGCCGAATTTCAAACCTCTTAATAACCTAAATTTAAACTATGGAATAGGTAGAATTCAAACTAATCATCTCAATTATGCATAAATTTTCAAGAATGGCATAGTACATACCTCATTCTAGCCATCATCTAAGCCGAAAATTAAACAAGAATTCTTCTTCTTCCTTACTTCAAGTTACGGCAATGGAGGAGCAAAGATGAACCAACTTTGGTTTATCCTCCCACTAACCCAATATTTTATTACTCTTTATTCTTTAATTCATTTTGTAAATAAAAATGTTAATATAAAAATAAATATAATATATATATTAATCAATATCATGGCCGGCCACTATCCAAAAATGGGTAATTTGACATGCAAGTCCACCTTCTTGACATCATGCATTAATTGATCACTTTAAAATTTACCTATCACATTTCACAATGTCTCATATAAGTCCTATTTAAAAATTTCAGATACAAATGAAAAACTCAAAGCATGAGACTTTCACAAATGCATTTACACATATAATAAGCATAGAATATAACTGTTAATTATTTTTATAACTTGGTTTTGTGGTCCCGAAACCACTTTCTGACTAGGGTCAAATTAGGGCTGTCACAACTCTCCCCCACATAAGGAATTTTTGTCCCCCAAAATCTTACCAGTGAATAAGTTAGGATGTCGATCTTTCATAGAGTCTTCAAGTTGCCATGTAGCTTCTTCAACCCCATGCTTAAGCCACAGTACCTTCACTAATGAGATTTTCTTATTTCGTAGTTCTTTTACTTCACGAGCCAAAATACGAATCGGTTCCTCTTCATAGCTCAAATCAAATTGAATCTCAACCTCAGATGGATTAATTATATGCGATGGATTGGATCTATAACGTCGAAGTATCGAAACATGAAAAATGTTGTGAATCTTTTCAAGCTCAGGGGGTAAAATCAATCTGTATGCGACCAGCCCAACTCGTTCGGATATTTCATATGGCCCGATGAACCTCGGACTCAATTTGCCCTTTCGGCCAAATCTGAGCACCTTTTTCCAAGGTGAAACTTTAAGAAACACTTTGTCTCCGACCTGATATTCAATGTCTTTTCGTTTTAAATCCGCATACGACTTCTGACAATCTGAAGCTGCTTTCAGACTTTCACGGATCACTTTTACTTTCTGCTCACATCTTTAATCAAATCAACCCCGAAGATTTTACTTTCACTAAGCTTGGTCCAAAACAACGGTGTACGGCATTTATGATTGTACAAAGCCTCGTAAGGTGCCATCTTAATGCTTGATTGAAAACTATTGTTGTAAACAAATTCAATCAAAGGAAAATATCGTTCCCATGAACCACTAAACTCAAGGATGCAACATCTCAACATATCCTCGAGTATCTGAATTATCCTCTCGGATTGACCATCAGTCTGGGGATGAAAAGCGGTGCTAAAATGCAACTTGGTACCCAATGCTTCTTGCAATTTCTTCCAAAATCGCGATGTAAATCTCGGATCTCTATCCGACACAATAGAAATAGGTACCCCGTGTAACCTTACAATCTGAGAAACATACAATTCGGCTAGCTTGTCAAGTGAATAATCCGTACGTACGGGAATAAAATGAGCCGACTTTGTCAATCTATCAGTAACAACCCAGATCGCATCTTTCTTGCTTGCCGATAATGGCAACCCAGATACAAAATCCATCGTGACTCGATCCCATTTCCATTCGGGTATCATGATCAGCTGAAGTAATACCGAAGGCACTTGATGTTCCGCTTTCACTTGTTGACATATCAAACACTTCGAAACAAAGTCAGAAATGTCTCGTTTCATACCAGGCCACCAAAACTAACGTTTCAGATCGTTGTACATTTTCGTACTACTCGGGTGGACTGACATTCGGCTACTATGAGCCTCGCTCAAAATCACCGAAATAAGTTCCGAATTTCTTGGAACACACAATCGACTTCTGAACTTTAAACAATCGTTGTCGTCAATTTGAAACTCTGATTCCACATTTGAGACATATTCAGCTCGTTTAGCAACCAATTCATCGTTGACTTTCTGAGATTCACGTATTTGAAGAATCAATAATGGTTTGGCCTTTAATTCTGCTACTAACACATTATCAGATGAAACGGACAGGTGTACATTCATTGCTCACAAAGTAAACAGTGGCTTGCGACTTAAAGCATCGTCAACCACGTTAGCCTTTCCCGGGTGATAGTCAATGACGAGCTCATAATCTTTCAACAACTCAAGCCAACGTCTTTGTCGCAGATTCAAATCTCTTTGAGTCATCAAATATTTGAGACTTTTGTGATCCGAATATACATGATACCTCTCTCTAAACAAGTAATGTTGCCATATTTTCAAAGCGAATACGATGGCAGCTAATTCGAGATCATGGGTCAGATAGTTTTTCTCATGTGGCTTCAATGGCCTCGATGCGTAAGCTACAACTCGACCCTCTTGCATCAATACACAACCCAGCCCAAGTAAGGACGCATCACTGTAAATGACAAACTCTCTACCGAATTCGGGCTACACTAACACTGGAGTTTCAGTCAAATAAGTTTTCAATTGATCGAAACTTTTCTGACATTTTTCTGACCAATCAAACTTAACATCTTTCTGAAGTAGTTTCGTCATTGGTGTGGCTATCATCGAGAAACCCTTTATAAACCGTCTGTAGTAACCGGTAAGTCCCAAGAAGCTCCAAACTTCAGTAACATTTCTCGGAGGCTTCTAATCAAGTATGGCTGAAATTTTGCTCGGATCAACTCGAATATCGGATGCAGATACCACATGCCCCAAAAAACTAACTTCTCTCAACCAGAATTCACATTTACTGAATTTCGCGTATAACTGCTTGTCTCGTAAAATCTGTAATACCAATCTCAGGTGCTCGGCATGTTCAGTTTCATCGCGTGAATAAATCAAGATGTCATCTATAAACACAACTACAAACCGATCCAAATACTGCCTGAAAATTCGATTCATCAAGTCCATAAATACTGCAGGGGCATTAGTGAGCCCAAACGGCATCACTAAGAACTCGTAGTGACCGTATCTCGTTTTGAAAGTAGTTTTAGGTATATCTGAGTCTCGAACTCACAACTGATAATAACCCGATCTCAAATCTATCTTTGAAAACACTGAGGCTCCCTTCAACTGATCAAACAAATCATCAATACGCAGTAACGGATATTTGTTCTTTATTGCCACTTTATTTAATTGACGATAGTCAATGCACATTCTCATGGTTCCGTCTTTCTTTTTCACAAACAATACGGTGCACCCCAAGGTGAGAAACTCGGTCGAGTGAAACCTCTAGCCGTCAACTCTTGCAACTGAGTTTTCAATTCCTTCAATTTCGTTGGTGCCATACGGTATGGAGTTATCGAAATTGGAGTAGTCCCAGGTACAAGCTCAATGCCAAACTCTACCTCCCGAACAGGTGATAACCCCGGTAATTCCTCAGGAAAAACATCCGGATACTCACAAACCACCGGCACTGATTCAAGCTTCATTTCTGATTCTTTACTATCAAGTACATACGCAAGATATGCTTCACACCCCATTTTTACATATTTCTGAGCCAACATCGAGGATATAATTGCGGGTAACCCGTTCATGCTAGCAGACTCAACTCGTATTATCTCATCATTTGCACATCTCAAATCAATAGTCTTTCTATTGCAATTCACAACTGCATCGAGCACAATCAACCAATCCATACCGAGAATAACATCAAATTCATCAAACAGTAAAAGCATCAAATCAGCCGGAAAACAGGAACCTCGGATTATTGGGGGACATTTCCTACACACTTTGTCAACTAGCACATATCGACCCAAAGGATTCGACACTCGAATTACAACTCAGTAGACTCAACAGGCAGAGTCTTACTGGATGCTAAAGTCTCACATACATATGAATGAGTAGAACTAGGATCAATCAATGCAATCACAATAGTATCAAAGAGAGTGAAAGTACCGGTAATGACATCAGGTGAAGAAACATCCTCGCGTGCCCGTATAGCATAAGCTCTAGTAGGAGCACAAGCCTCAGATTTGGTCGTAGCATCTCTAGACCTTCTCTGACCGCCACTAGCATTCCCCGTATTCCTAGATGGTCTACCTCGAGTTGTAGTAGCACCCGGTTTCCCACTCTGATTCACATTCTGTTCAGACAATCTCGGGCAGTCCTTGATAAAGTGGTCGACTGATCCACACTTATAACAGGAGCGGTCATGAAATCTACAACTCCCTGAATGCCATTTCCCACATACTTGCACTCGGTCCTGTCCTGACGATTATTTCCAACACTGGCAACCGAAGTGGCTCGCGTACTCACAGGGGGTCGATCGTGGTCTTGTCTAGAAAAGCCCGAAGTGTTCTTAGATCGGTCTGAATCATCTCGAAATTTCTTCAGTGACTGCCGAAAGGGCTTTCCCAAATATCTTTTACGGAATTCTCTAGCTCCATCTTTAGCTTTTCTTTTTTCTTTACTGAGCTCTTCGGCTTTACAAGCTCACTCGACAAGTACTACAAACTCTCTGATTTCAAGAATGCCAACAAACAGTTTTATATCTTCATTCAATCCATCTTCGAAACGTTTACACATTATAGCTTCTGAAGAAACACATTCTCGGGCATACCGGCTAAGCCTCACAAATTTTCGCTCATAATCAGTAACTGACATGGAACCCTGTTTAAGTTTAAGAAATTCCTTCCATTTCTGATCGATGAATCTCTGGCTGATATACTTTTTCCAAAACTCGGTTTGGAAGAACTCCCAAGTCACTCGCTCTCTGGGCACAACAGAAACCAACGTATTCCACCAATAGTAGGTAGAATCACGTAGCAAAGATATAGCACATTTTAGGCATTCATCAGGTGTGCAAGACAGTTCATCGAACACTCAGATAGTATTGTCCAACCAAAATTCAGCTTGCTCAGCATCATCACTATCGGTAGCCTTAAATTCAAGAGCCTCTGCTTTGAATTACATCAGCCGGGGCTTATTCAACCTCATCTGATCAATTATCGGAGGTATCATAGGTGCAGGGGGTGTATTATTCGGAAGTGGGGATTGTGGAACAGCCGTATTAGTTCGAATGTATTGGTTGAACCAATCATTCATCATACTATAAAAAGCTTGTCTGGCCTCATCGTTCTGATTGCTTGCGATAGGTTGAGAGTCCATCGGTGCTGTCCCATGCGCGGGAGTAGGCGCTACACTCTCTACATAATTAGCTACCACTCGATTGGGATTGGGATCCATTACTAAACGAAAATACATTTTTAACTGTCAGAATTCATCATACTATCGTATTAATACTATAGGGCATGTATAGCTAGACTCAAACACTCTACGTTAGTCCTAGAATCGACTAAACTGTAGCTCTGATACCAATAAAATGTAACACCCCTATCCCAAATCCGATCGCCGATTTTAGGCTAAGAGGTATTACCGAGCTAAACATTAAATTTTTCATTCACATTACCAATCGACATAAACAGAAATCGAGCTGAATACATAATGATTTATAAGTTATAAATGCCATTTTCATATGGCCAAAATATTTACAATACAAAACATAAATATCACCGGCCTAACCTATACATGCCATATCAAGGCCAAAAATATAACTGTACTAAAAAGATCGATAGTATGGTGAACTACTGTTGATCCCCGAGTAGGTGGCCAAAAGCAACAATCTCTAAAACAAAGAAATAAGGAACAGAGTAAGCTTTCGAGGCTTAGTAAGTTTTAAGCATTTCAAACAATTAAAAACTTGTTATTTAAATCGAACATTATGTATCACAAAACTCGTATTCTAATTGTAAATCACTTGACCGAATATACACGAGTACACTAGTTATAAAGCCTATTGGCCGAATATATATGAATACACAAGAAATTTCCAACACATATTTGATTATACTATATGGCTCATACAATTACTTTAAGTCACATACTTTCATATAATGACATACATTGACCGAATAGGTCATTCTCTTATTCTTAGATACCGTATTAATCCACACGTATATATATATATATATCGTTCTTTGATACTAATAATTCACTTTAAAATTAATTCATATATGAGTACATAATACGTACCTTAACATGTTAAATATATAGTACTTACTCAACCGTGGTTTTTCCGCGGATATTCAATGTCGTAATCTTACTTAATTTACTGGCATCAATCCTGTCAAGTCTTAGAACTTGAAACAAATTTCTAGCACCAGCCTACAGTAATTTAAACCCGGTATAGTACCAGCTCGTAGCCTGCGGGTCTTTAAGCCCGGATACAATTTCAGCACGAAGCCTGCGGGTCTTTAAGCCCAGATAACATTCCAGCATATAGCCTGCAGGTCTTTAAGCCCGGATACAATTCCAGCACTAAGCCTGCGGGTCTTTAAGCCCGGATAACATTCCTCAAGTATCATGCATATTTAATCATATATTAACACATCTCATTTAACATGTCACATTAGTAGTCATTTGTTACATGCGAATATAAGCTCCATATGAACACCATCAATTACATTTCGGTTTAAAATTTATACAAAAATATCTCATATACATTTCATTAATCAAGCTTAACCCGTATTGACCATTCGACCATAGTTCATATACTTAGATTACTTATCACACAACTTAGTTCAAGTAGACTCAAAAGTTCATAATTCATCTAATATACACATATCAAGGCATCATAAATTTTATACTAAAGGTGATTACTCAAAACTTACCTCGGATATTTTGAACAGTTGTGGATAGGCTACTCGATTGCTTTCTCCTTTCCCCTATTTGATTTAGTTCCTCTTTGCTCTTGAGCTTACTTTAAACAAATGAATTTGTTTAATTACTTACTCAACTTTAATTCTTTAATAGTCACATTTGACAATTATATATAACTTCAATGCATATTATGTTTTATAAAATATGCCATGACTCGATTTCATGCTTATTATATCAATATCTAATTCGCATACACAAACAAAGATTCACATAACTTACCATGCTTTCATATACACGAATTTAACTATATAATATATATATATGTATATCCGAATGTCTCTATGTCACAAGGTACATACATAAGGCATATATATATATATACCTATGTGTGACTCTCACAATTTAATCGATTACTCATTTTATGCACAACCACATATACACACATATATATATATTGCATGCCTTAATATCATATATACCCCATTCGGCCCTAACTACTCAAACTTAGCCTTCATATTCAATTTCCATTTCATGACCAAATGTAGCAAATTGCACATAGGTTTCACCTATGTCAAACAATGACCGAATTACTCAATCACATTTATAGCCGATTCTATCTTGCTCATATTAAGGTCATAACTCACTTAAAATAATCTCTAATCTTTCGCACTCTCATATCCAATATTATAATCAATGCCGAATGCTTAAACTTAACTAAACTAAAAATTTACCCTACATCACCTTAATAAACCATTACCTATTCTTCAACACATCGTATGCAAAGTAATTAACACCTATACATCATACCGAATTTGTTAACCCACATAGTTCTTGACCGAATGTTATCAATTCAAGCCACAAATATTATTCATTAAGACACCTTCAATGACCACATTCGGCACCTCCCTAAAAACACATACTAACCTCAACTTTCAAGTTAAAAACAATTAACAACTCATCATATCCTACATTACTATCCCTTTTAATGACATTAAAATATCTACTAAGAGTTTCAAGCTTCTTGACCGAATTTCAAACCTCCTAATAACCTAAATTTAAACCATGGAATAGGTAGAATTCAAACTAATCATCTCAATTATGCATAAATTTTCAAGAATGGCATAGTACATACCTCATTCTAGCCATCATCTAAGCCAAAAATTGAACAAGAATTCTTCTTCTTCCTTACTTCAAGTTACGGCAATGGAGGAGCAAAGATGAACCAACTTTGGTTTCTCCTCCCACTAACCCAATATTTTATTACTCTTTATTCTTTAATTCATTTTGTAAATAAAAATGTTAATATAAAAATACATATAATATATATATTAATCAATATCATGGCCGGCCACTATCCAAAAATGGGTAATTTGACATACAAGTCCACCTTTTTGACATCATGCATTAATAGATCACTTTAAAATTTACCTATCATATTTCACAATGTCTCACATAATTCCTATTTAAAAATTTCACATACAAATGACAAAATAAAAGCATAAGACTTTCACAAATGCATTTACACATATAATAAGCATAGAATATAACGTTTAATTATTTTTATAACTCGATTTTGTGGTCCCGAAACCACTTTCCGACTAGGGTCAAATTAGGGCTGTCACACCCAAGACTTCCCAAACTCTTCCCAGGACACCTAACCACTGAAGCAGACATGCATTTGTGTAACACAACATACAAAAATAAATATCAAAGATTTTCTTGGGGTGTTACACTTCCTTTGATGTCTTCACATCTAAAATTTTGTCAAAGGTTGATTCATCAATACCTTGAAAAATAAAGAATAGCACCCTTTTATCCTTTTTATGAGTTTCTTTCAATATTCTTTTTTCTTCATTTCTCAAAGCCACTTCGGTAACTTCATTTCCGGGCTCAACATATCCTTCTTGGACAACGTCTCAACAATCTTGAGAACTAAGCAAAGCCCTCATCTAGATGCTTTAATTGCCATAATTTGTCTTTGTTAATTTCGGGATCTGCTGTTGAATCATGTTTGGCATTGTGACGTCAATACAAACCTAGCTCGGAGACCACTTGTTGGAAGCGTAATAAAATAAATCAAATACTAATGTTTTATTATACACAAATAAACACAACACAAACTCTCTTTTTTTTTCTCTCTCTATACTAGCTGCTGCTAGTTTTTCCTTTTATAACTGACAACACTTTTTTTTTCTCAAACTTACTAACATTTTCTAGCACTCACACATGAACTACTCATACATATATATATACATAGTTTACCGCCTTAATGATTGCTTTATCCCTTAAGTATATCATAAATGATAATACTTATCCATTGTATAGGCCAATAAGCCAAGTTGCAAACCAATTTCTTGACAGCTTGCTATCCACCTTGCAAGCTAATTTCTTTGTCGTTTAAAACTTTTAAAGCTGCTGCCATCATCCTTGACTTTTCATGAAATTTTCAACTTGATAAGCTTTATCATTTCTACAGGCCTATTTTGATAGAAATTCTTTAGCTGCAATTTTTGACTTTGAAAAACCGATTTGTTTTCTAACAAAATTACAATTAAAAATGGTATATGTATAAACCCAACAAACTATAACACAAAAAAAAGCTAACCTGAGATTTGTAGATAAGAAAACTGATGAGCTAAGAATTTGTAAATTAAAAAATCCAGTAAACAAAAATCTATATATCAAACACAGCAACCAAATAGAAAACCCAAGAAAATTAAAGGTGAAGCGAGAAAGTTAACCTATGAGGAGCAACCAAAATTAGCTTAACCTAAAATGGGAAAAACTAAAAAATTAAATAGTGAGTTAAAATGAGAAGATGGGATTAAGAGAGTAGGAAAAGAGAGAGAGAAGCAAAAACCTTGAAAAAAATGAAAAAATAAAAATAAAATAGAAGGAGAACTAGAGAATGAGCTTTGAAAGAAAAAATGAAGAAGAAATTAGAAATGTACCTTGTGTTGTTGGGAGAAGAAAAATGGAAGATAAAAATGCAAATTACCAACCAAAAGTGCTTTTGGCTCAAAAATTAAAATTTTTAATTTTTCCATATGAACAAAAATGTTTCTTATTAAGTTACAATTTTTAAACAAATGGAATTTATTTAACATAGCTTTAAAGTCAAAAGTGCTTTTTAGTTAAAATTTGTTTTTCAAAATAACAGTTAAGCAGAGCCTAGACATTGGCCACATCACCATCCAAGGTATCAAAAAACTGATGAAGATAGGATCAAAACTGAAAGTCTAAGGCTTAATTTGGATAGGCGGTGTGTTTACTTTTGGTAAGGTTAAAAATAGCGGTGGTAGTGAGTTTAGTTACTGTAGTGGTGAGATTGGATACTGTAGCAGTGAGATTAGAAACAACTATGAGGTATATATTTGGATTTAAACGCAACTATAGCGATGAGCTGAAAATAAAAAATGACTATTAAGAACATTAGATTAGAAATAATATATAATAGAAATTTTTAAATCATTTTATTTTTACGAAATTATTAAAAATATGTGAATTTATAATTTATTTAATAAAATATATTTATTAAAATGTTTATTTTAATTAATTAATATTAATTTTATAATGATAATATATAACTACTATTTTAAAAAAAACACAGCAATACAAATATACATTAGATAAAATGTTAAAAATGTAAAAAAAAAAATCAGTTTAATTGGGGTTGCTTTTTTTTAATTGAAAATTGAAGTTTCGTTCAAGTAAAGTTTTACAAACGTGACTACATTATTCCTTAAAATTTCATTACACTGATATTAATTGGTGATTCAAAAGAAGCCTAAGACATCTACCTCCTTCCATGGCTACTGCTATAGCTGCTCAGAGGAGACTCAAGGAATACCCAACTGCGTCATACTGAGAATGAGAGTAAAAAATAATTAACGTCAATCCTTAGTTGCAACCAGTTGGTAGGAAATTTTCATTTGTAAGGCTGTCTAACCAAAGGTTTAGCTTTGTAGATTATGTCATCCTGGATATTTGTCTTTGGGGTTCCAATGGTAGAGACTGAACTATTTCACAATGAGGGTTCTTAGTTTCGTTCTTTTCCTCTCTCTTTTTTTTTTTTTTTTAAATTGGCGTTTTTTTTTCGATACTGTTTAATTAATTAATCTTGATGTTGATTTAATTAAATGGGTGTAGGTGGCAGGTAAAGGGGTTAGTGGGGTAAGAATGTAATTTTAGGTGTATTTTTTATTAGGTTGGAAATAAGATTTTAAATTAAAATTACGTGGACGAAGAGGAACTCAACATCTGGAAATAAAGTTTAATCTTTTTCCCTTTTTCCTGCTAAAATTTTTTAAGGGAAGATGATTATCCTTATTTATTTTCTTCCTCATTTTCAAAATTAATAACGATTAAATTATTTTAATCTTTTTACAGAATCAATTTGCTTAATTTCAAATTTAAAAGAGGATAAAGAAGTTTTTTTCCCAATTTTATAAAACTAGCTTTTGGCCCTTGTTTGCTAACGTCAACAAAATTAACAAATATAAATTTTTTATTCATTTTGCGGTGATTTGATAACCAATACAAGTTTAAAACTCAAAAAAAAAAATTAAATAAAAGGCTAAAATAACTTTTTTTTTTGTAAAATTTGAGGGTCAAATAAGTCACTATTACAATATAGAATATATGAGTATTTCAAATTTTATATAATATAAAATAAAGTTTATTTTGGTCACTTTAATTAAAATAATTGTTCGAATTGGTCACTATCGTTAAAAATTTCGTTAATCCACTAATAGATTGTTGACATGACATCTTTTAACTTTTTACAAAAGCTAGGGACCTATTTATAATTAGTTCAAAATATTTTTTTTTTTGGTTTATTTGCAACATGAAGATTTCAATGGTGACATCATCAACATTTGAATCCTCTTTTTAGAAGAGGGAATCCAATGACGACGATAACAAACCATGACCATGACTTCATCATTTTTAATGAGCCTACCAACCAGCATAACACCACAGACCACCCTACCGTCACTGACAACCACAACAACGTTGTCTCTACTGTTACTTTAAGTAAATCTTCTCTCTTTTACTTCGGTTTTTTTTTGTTTGATAACTATATTTTCCAACAGTTTAGTAACTTTAACACTTAACATTTACACATCGTGTAATTTGGTCTTTTTTATAATTTTGCTTTTCTTTATGACAATAAGGGTTAATTTTAAAAGAATGAGAATATATGAAAATCATTATCATGGATTTTTTGGTGTTTCTATTTTCAGTATTTTTTTTTATCAAATTTAGCTAAATTTTTTTTAGCTTTTTAGGTGAAAAGGTCACAAAGAAAAACAAAACTACAAAAAGAACTAAATTACATAATGTGTAAACGTTGAGGATTAATTTTTTTAAAATCAAGACTAAATTGCACAATGAATAAATTTTAGGGTTAAAGTTACTATTATATCAAATTTAAAAAGCCACCATGTCATCTTTCCGTTAGTCATTTAACAGTTGGTGACAAAAAAAAAATTAAATAGTTGGACGATGCTTTTGTAACTTTTTATAATAGGGTGAAAAAAAATTTTACTAATAATTAAATAACAACTAATGTAATTTTCCAAAGAATGATATTTTAAATTCATATTTAAACTAAAAATTTAAATATCAAAATTGAAAAAGTAGATATACCTCAAAGGTGATATGTGAATTAAACCTTAAAAAATTAAAACCCATTTCTATTAAAATTTATAAAATATGAGTATTTCAAATTTTATATAACATAAAATAATTAAGAGATGGGAGTACAAACAGCTGATGCATAAATTATTTTTCTAACGCTTATTTTCCTCTCACTTTTCTCAATGCACTTGTAACTGATAATGTAGTTCGTCAGACATTGCTTGCGAAACTAAACCATCAAAACTGTAAATCAAAAGTGTTTGGGATGAATAGTTTATGAATAATTCGATTTTCTCGTTTTCAATTTTATTTAAACGAGTTGAATACAGAAAGAGTTTATTTAATTTATTTATCTTCATGAATAAATTTATTTATATTTATATAAAGTTTACTTATTGTTGTATTAATATATATGAATAAAAATATTATGACTTGTTTTTTTAATTTATAATATAATTATTAATATTTATATTTGATTATTTTATACATAAAAATAATATATATTTATTGTTTATTTATTTATTACTTATGAATATTATTCGTGTACCATAAATAAATAAATATAAACACACGTAATTTTAAATAGACAAATGAAATCAAATAAAATTTTAAATTTACATGAACAAATCCGCTGGTTTAAACTCGGTTCATTTACCGCCCATGAACCAACGAAATTCATTTTTTTTTTCTTTTTATCAACCACATTCAATATTCACTTGTAATTCGAAGTTATGTAATTCAACCCCGAGCTTAAGACATGATATATAACGGTATCCACCAATTCCACCAAAACAGCATATACAGACGGAAGATCTAAAAAGTAGCCACCCAAGTTTATCTAATCAAAAGGGAATCAAAGTCCAAAGCATTTTCTCTAAGAGAAAGGGACCTAGAGAAGGGTTTGACTCTAGCTCATATATCTCTAAACCCAACAATGTCAATTATATTTGATTTATATGCCAAAATCTAATATACAACTCTCATTTACATCAAAGACAACCCTGCATTACAATCCAAAGGGTGATGAAAAACGTGAACAAAATGTTGTTAATGCTTGTGACGAGAGCAACAGCATGATTTGGCTCGTTGATGCCTGTTGTTGTTCCTGTTGGGCTAAAGGCGGTACCTGTGCCACCGCCTAAACTCGTTGGAGTCCCCGCAGCTGTTGGAGTGGTGGTCGGGGTTGTGCCTGTGCTACTGCATAACATTTAGCAACAAAAAACTTTTAATATATTGAACATAATGGGTGCTTAAAAAAGAATGAACCATGTATTTTGAGATCTCAGTGCATGGTCAACAAGTTGAAAATGTTAAGATCTAATAACCATACCTTGATGGATAGGTGCAAGTGGAGGGAATATCTACAAAAACAACAAAGAAATTATTTTAAAAACAATTAACTTGGGAAAAAAAAAAGAAAGAAAATTTTGGTAGAAGAAAGGGAGTTTTACTTGTAGGAGGGTTGGCACTAACTGAAGCAGTGCCAGCAAAATCACAGCTTCCTGTAACTTGACCTTTGTTTTGAAAATAACTATTGACAGCATAATTGCAGTGATCTTTAACAGTGTTGGGATTATAGCAAGCACCATTTTGTTGAATTGCAGAACAATCAGCTCCATTTCCACATGCATAATCCAGGGTCGTTTGAAGAGCTTGATCACCCACTCCATCATTACATAAACAATATGTCGCACCTAAACCAAAAAAAAAAAAAAAAAAAACCGTTTTTTGTAAAAAAAAATTACAATGAAGATATAAAGATTTCCTATTGAAAAAAAAAAAAGGGCTTTTCTTTTTCTTTGCATTCAAACCAAAGAAGAGAAAAAGAGAGAGAGAGTGAGCAAGGAACTTACTTGAATGGCCAGTCATGGCTAAGAAAAGCAACAGACAAACTAAAGGAACCATGGCTGAAATTGATTGAAATCAAAGAGAGCAGATCAGAAGAAAGAAAGAAAAAGAGATGTAGATTTCAGAAAACAATAAGAAAAAACAAAAGGATGACGGTGGGTGGTGCTGACAGATGATATTCAAATTCAAGGGAATCGAGGTTTCTTTATTACGGCAAATATACTATGTCTTAAAAAACACCCTAGACAAAAAGTCTATTTCATTGCATGTATGTTTTTATTTTCTGGGAAACTGAGCAAAAGCCCTTTTTTTGTTTAGCCCAAACTTGTCCTATCATTGGGTTCAGGACCCTTTTTGTTCTTTTAGATCTTTTTCTAGATGCGCTGTCGCAGCTTCCACCGTGTCCGTGGGTGTTGCTTGTTTTACTTTCTGGTATTATACTTAAAATGAATATCATAATTTAATCATTTTATGGACGCAAAGTGGGAGATGTGGTTAGGTGATTGGTGTGAGGCTGTGAGCCAAGGGGCAGCACAAGACTTTGGTAAGGGAATGAAATTTGAAATTTTGTGGTTGCTTGGAGAAAGGGACATCAAAACATACGCAAAACTATAATATATATTGTTTTTATTTTCTATTACATTATCTTTTGAATGTATTATATTAATTTGGTGTCGGTTTCATTATCGTAATCAAAATTACATGTTTGGCCAAATTAAGACCTATCGCACAAGTATACAGCTAAATGCCACATGCATGGACTTAGGCCATTAATTTATAACTCAAGCTGACACAAGTATCTTATGATCTGGCGTGCTAAATCATGTTTATATTGGACGCTTTTACATATAATTATGTATTGTTTTGATTTAATGATGCTTCCTTTCGTCACGTATATTTTTCATATATTAAACTTTTCAACACAAATAATTTACATTATATTATAATACATTTAACTTTTCATATAATATAAACGGAATAAATGTATTATAACTGATATATATTAGTTATTGTAGCAAAGGCACATTGTACTCTAATGCAGAGGTAGAGTTAGGGGGTGGTAGGGGTTTTGACCCTCCTAAAATGAAAAAATTTCTATTTAAGCTCTTTTATAATTAATGTAAAATTACATTTTGGTCTCCAAATGATAAAATTTTTATTTAATCCTTTAAAATTATAAATATATAAATTATTAAAATGGTGAAATTATATTTTTACTATCATACAAAATATACAATTTAATTCCACCCCCATAAATAATTTTCTAGCTTCGTCGATGCTCTAATGGGATAATACAAGTTTGAATCTTGGAGATACATTGTTAGGAACCAAAAATTCCCAAAAAGATTAGTTTTTATGAATCGTAAAAAGGACATAAAGGAAATCTTGATTATTTAAACTTTTAAGTTGAGCTAAGTTCAAGCTTTGAATATTAGAGTCCAAACCCAACAAATATTTTAAATAGGTTTAATTTTTTTTAATTAAAAGGTAGGTTTGAATGAAGAAGCGTTTACCTGTGGCAGGGCAAAGCTAGAATAATTTTTTAAGGGGCCAAAGTGCAATTTTAACTTTACTAATTTAAAATTTTTAAAAAATTTTAAGGGCCTAAATAGCAATTTTATATTTAAAGGGGGCTGGGGCCCTTACTAGCCCCCCTAGATTCGCCTTTGACCTATGGTTAGTGTAAAAACAACGACAACAGTGAGATTAGATACTATAGGGTGAGACAAAAAATAAACTAACCGCACCACCCCACACCGCCCATCCAAATCTACCCTAAGTCTATTTTTTATTTTAATATTTTTATTTAAACTCTCTCAAACTTCGAGCCCGCCTTCAAATTTGAATAGATAACCTATCCTTGAACAAATCTATATGGGTTTATTTTTATTATTGAAATCTATTTTTGTCCTAGAACTTTTATCTAAGCTTTTTCGAATTTCAATATAGCCTTCATGTATAAACAAGTAACTCAACAATAGATGTATGTTTGAATAAGCGAGTGAAGCATGGGGAGAGAAGGTGTAACGACCTGATAGTCAGGGGTGTCGGAAAGTATACTCCCGGGACTCCGTTTCCCTAAATTGGATTCGTAAATATTTTAAATAAATATTTACAAAGTTAGTTGTGTAGTTAATTAGGTTTCGGTTAAGCGAATTTACTTGAATTAAAAATAATAAGGTATAAGGATTAAATCGCATTTGAGTTAAAAGTTGAATTATAGATTAAAAATTAATTAAAGGGCCAATGTAGTAATTATACCTATATATATAGTAATTATACCTATACATATATAGTGGACAGCATATATTATAAAAATATGTTATAGTATTAAGAAATCTTAATTATTAAGTTAAATGTATATATGTATTATATAATAATAATTAGACTAGTAAAAGAAGAAAGAAAAGAAAGAAGAAAAAAGAGAATGCACGAGCCTTAGGGTTTCTAAGGTTTAAAGTTAAATTGGTTAGTCAATTTAGTCTATTTTCTTATAATTTTATATTTTTGAATCTTGGTACCTAGGGCTACCCGACCTATGTTGAAATTTTAGCAATTGTTAAGATTTTAAATGTTGTTAATGTTGAATAGTTTTAGTATTAGGGATTAAATTGATATATTTTAAGCTAGAAATAGAAAAGGATTAAATTGTAAAACAAATTGTAAATTTTGAGTAATAGGGACTAAATTGTGAAAATTTTAAAATTTAAGAGTTTAAGTGAAAATAGATAGTTAAATTTATTTTAAAGTGAAATTTGTATGAAAATATAGAATTAAATGTAAAGAATAAAAATTAGTCTCGGTTTGGAAACTAAATTGGAATTTAGGCTAATATTGAGTAAAAATTGAAATATTTAATATGAAATTGAATTGTGTTGTATTGATAAATTTTAATTGATTTAATTCTGTAGCTAACGTCGTACTAGAATTCTTGACTAAAAAGGGAAAGGACGGAATTCATGGTTTGTATTTCTATAATCCGAACCTAGTTGTTAATTGTTGTAATTCTATTTAATGCATATGGTAAGTGTTTAAAGTGAGTATTTAACATTTTGATAGCTGATTGAAATGGATTGAAATGGCATATAAAATTATGAATGTATTGATTATTGAATTGAAAGGAATATATGTGCTAATGTGAAAGTTGGATATTGATTATTATAAATTGAATTGAATTCATGTGTGTAACACTTCTAACCCGTATTCGTCGTTGGAATAGAGTTTTGGAGTATCACTGGAATTTACAGATCAACAGACAAAAAATTCAAATATTTCACAACATATAAAATTCAGGTCAAAAACCAATCAAATTCATATTATCAAAGTATCATTCTAATCCAAATTATAAACATACCAAATTCAATCCATTTTTGCCTAGTTCATAAACACCTAAGCATCAACTTAATTTCACATGCATATATCTAAATTTGGTTCAATTTATCTTGCCATAATATGGCTTCAAAAACAAACACATGTTTATATATATATATACCAAACCAACATTAAACTTATAACCTCATTTACAATCAATCCACCAAATAACTATTATTTAGACACCCTAGGTACATGCCGACACAAAAGATAGACATCACCACATTTGAGTTCAGAATCATTGTTGGATGTTGAATCAGCGATCAAAAGTTAAGTATCTAACCTGCGCACGGAAAATAAAACCATACGCTGAGTAAAATTCAATGGTATTTCTATAATCCAAATAATTAAAGATAATATAATATAATATGCACATATTAATTATAAGCACAATTGAATACTTAAAAACCACATTTATTCATACAATGACATTAGCTATGCAATACTCAATTCATGAATACATCATTATATACATACTCGATTTTCATCACTTGTTATATAATAGCTTTCCATAATTTGTTCCATATATCATTTACACAATGGCACTATCCATTCCATATTTAATTCATGAGTATATAACTCATGTATTCCATATATTTACAACATATTTCACATTCTATTTTCAATTCACTATATCAATTCCATTTCTTATACCATACAATATCAATATCAATTATAAAACTTTATTATTTATTTACCCCTATTAATACGACTCGGACTCGGACGAATACACGGAACAAACAACCACACCAGTTTGGCACGCAGTGGCTCATCAGATAAATCCGAAGTAGTAATTGCACCCGGTGCTATATAAATTGATACCCAGTGTCTCATCGGTTAAATCGAAGTAAATTGGCACCTAATGCCTCATTGTAAAAGTCGAAGAATTCCCTAAACTCTTCCTATCCTATGGCATGCCATCTGATGCGTGCTCGTAATCGTGAATTTGGTTAGTTGAGTTACTCGATCGTCTAATGTTGTATCATTTCGAAATATACTTTAAGGTCGAAATAGGATTAATGGTTATTGATTCGATGGAAACGATGGAAATGAGTTGGATAGATAACTTGCACAAAGTGAAAACTTAGAAATGAACCAACAATATGAAAGATTGTGAACTGATTTCTATAAAGCAAAATAACAAACAAGTCTTCGAAGAAGAATAAATAAACTGTGACCCACTATTTAGTACAAAAGGAACCAGCTGTATGTTAGAATGCCACACTTCAGAACAAAGAAAGAAAGGAAGTGATAAGTTCAAAAGAAAAAAGGTTTGACGCCACGAGGAATACCTTGATAAGTCTAAGTAAGTTCTTTCAAGAACAATGAGATAGAATTCTCACAATAACTTAAAAATATTCATTCAACATAATCTTACCTAACATTGTCCTTTTACAAGCTATTTATAGGCACTAATATGACTATTCAAATTCGACATTCATACCAGCTATTAACAAAATATTCAAATTCGGTTATAACTCTTGATAGCCAACCAAAGAGTCATGTCTTTATACTTGATTCATGCATAGTTGAAAAGCCATGCCTCTTCACTTAATGAAGGCTTAATGGTCCTTTAAATGTGTTTCTTGATGTCCCTTCATTTTCCTCTTAACCAAATGCCTTAATGCTTGTGTATTCATCCCTTTAATTGGCACTATAACTAGCTTTGAGTGCATGAAACCAATCAGACTTGAAGAGTCACTCTTGGTCCTTTTGAACAGCCACCATAATGAGCTTTGAATGCTTCAATATCCACCAAAAACATTCTCTTTATGCACTAACAATTAAGTTACCAAATGCACACTCTTTTATGCCAAAATTGAACAGCCATTTGAATGTAATAGCATTTGATTCTTCCTAGCAAACGAACAGCCCTATTGTAGCTTTAAAATATGTGACCAGCCTTTTGGACTTTCCTACAATAAACTACTGAACACACAATTAATTTATTTAAGAAAAATTAAACACATTATAACTTATTCATTAAAAAGTAACAGCCAAATTATATAACATACTTATATAAACAAACTCAAACATATTAAACAACTAAAATGCTTAAATGCATGGTTTAAGATGTAAACTAAATGAACAAATGATAACTTAATGCATGACTTAATTTAATGATGCAAACTTTAACTAACATGAGAGTTACATAATACATGTCATAATTTATGATGCAAACTTAACTAACATGAGAGTTACATAATGCATAACTTTATTAAATGCAGAACACATAGTGCATGTCACAATTAAAAGATGTAGATCAATAATGCAAGACATTAATTAAAGATGCATATAATAAATAAGACATAATTAAAAGTTGTAAAATTAATTAAACTAAACAAGCAGCCACATGCAAAACATTGTATGGACTTGGAACGTTATTTTGGGTCCAATAAGGGTTAGATATCTCAAGTTTAGGCCAAACTTGCTGAATCAGGCCCATCATCGCCTCTTTAAACTTCTTTGATCTAGCACGTGTTATAAACCCGATCAGGATTTCAGTTGAATCCTCTCTTGAAATGGGCAACTTGGAGTTTGGTCCACTTAATGGACTCAAATACACTTCAATCGTTCCCGTGCATGTATCATCATCTATATTCGACTCAGCCCGATATATTTAATAGGGTTACATTTTATTTTTCAAATATAACCAATATCCAATATCAAATTTTCATATAATCACATTATCACATATATACATATGAATTCAATTCAATTAATATAAATTCAATAAATTCGTCACATACCAAATCAGTCCATTTCAATTGTAAAACACAATAGTTCTTACGTCCACTACTTACCATATACAAGAAATCAAAATGCAATAATTTTACAATTTAGTTCGGATTATAGAAATACAAACCAGGAATTTCGAGCTATTCGACATCGACTTTATCTTTCCCCTTTACAGTCGAGGATTCCGGTATGACGTTAGCTATAGAATTAAAACAATTAAAATTCATCAATATAACACAATTCAATTTCATATTAAATATTTCAATTTTGAATCAATATTTTCCTAAATTTCAATTTAGTCCCTAAACTGAAACTAATTTTTATTCTTCACAATTAATCTTATATTTTCATACAAATTCCATTTTAAACTAAATTTATCTCTCTATTTTCACTTAAACACCTAAATTTCAAATTTTTGACAATTTAGTCCCTATAACTCAAAATTTACATTTTATTCTACAATTTAATCCCTTTTCACTTCTAGCTTAAAAATCTATCAATTTAATCTCTATTACTAAAATTATTCAACATTAAAATTATTTAAAAACTCAATTAATACTAAAATTTTGACATGGGTCGGGTAATACTTAACACTGGGATTCCAAAAACATAAAAATTACATGAAAATTGACTAAATTGACTAACCAATTGAACTTTGAACAATTTGAAACCCTAGTCTTGCATCTTTCTCCTATTTTTCTTTCTTTTCTTTCTAGTTCGTATGGCTTTCTTTCTTTCTTTTTATTATTATTATTTGTTATTCATTCTTTTAATACTTTTGTTTTATTATACATTAAATTTTTATTATTATATAATATAATACATATACTTAACAATTAAGATTTCATATTATAATATAATATATAAATTAAATTTACATATAATATATATATCACTAACAGTCCACTTAAAGAACAATGGTAAAATTGCTTCTTTAGTTGTAATAACTGAATTTTCAAGTGGTGTCAGAACAGTGATTCGAGATCACTAAATCCAAAAAATGAGTAGAAAATATTATTAATTTAGTGAGTATAAGTTAAATGTCAAGTTAGAAAAATTTTTGAAATAGTGAATAGTATACTAGAAATAAATATTAAAATAATTAGAATCGAAAATGAGGTATCGAGACCTCAAAAGTTTAAAGCGAGCCCTAAATATTTATAAATATTTATGGAGTGTTAATAAATTAGTATTAAAGTTTCGTCAAGAAATTTTAAAGTTCCGATAGTTAATTGAACAAAAAGGACTAAATTGTAACAAATGTAAAATTATGAGAAATGATTAAATAGCTTAAATGATAAAAGAAAGAGGGTTTAAAAGGAAATTAGACCCAAGGTATATTTGGGTTGGATGGCAAGGGCATGAAATCAGCAAGAAAATAAGGAGAATTAAGGGAAAATTGGAATATTGCAAAATTTACTTAATAAAGCTAGGACTAAAGTGGAATTATCTAGATTTCTCTTTATTTTTCTGCATTCTCATAAAAACAAACACCACAGAAGGGTTTCCTTAAGTTGGTTTTTCATATTTTTATTGCAAGTAAGTTCAATTCTTGATTATTTTTTGAAATTTTTGTGTTTTTGTGACTTTTACAACTAGGTCCACTTGCTGAATTCATTAGTTTTTGATTCTATGAAAGAAATTGAAAGTTTCTATGAGTATGTGATGGAAGTATATGATGATTTAGCATGGACTTAGAGCTTTAAATTGTTTATATGCTGATTTGATTGAAAGAATTGAATAGAAAGTGAATGTTTGGGACCTAATTGTAAAAGAGTTTGAAGTTAGGTTTTTATGTGGAAATTATAAATTTCAATAGTTGTGAAATAACTTATAATGTCTAGGTAAAGTATTAATTGAGAAAAATTAGCTTAATTGAGGGGTTAGTTGAGCAAGGACTGAATTGTATGAACTATGAAATTTGGGGCAAAATGGAAATCAACATTTTGCACGAAAATAGTTTTGGATAGTAGTAATAGTCCAACTTTGAAAAATCACTAAAAATTTTAGAAATTTAATTAGAGGATGAATAAAATATAAAGTTAAATCTTATTAAGTCTAGTTTCTTATAGAAGAAATGTGTAAGCAACGGAATTATAAATCATGAGATATAATAAATTCTGTGAGACAATGTCAAAATAATTTCGGGTTCCCCCTGTTCTGAATTTGGAAAATCATAAAAAATTGGAGAAAAATAATTAGGTGCTTAAATTTAAAATCTTGAATGAGTCTATTTTCAAGAGAAACAAACAGGAACATCATCTGAATTCCTACGATGAGATAATTAATTTTTAGTGAAGAAGGGTCAGAACTATCAAACAGCAGAACATGGGTGACTTTAAAGAATAAACTGTACTTATTGGCTAAACTAAAAATTCTGAAAATTTTATGATAAGAAGATATATGAGTCTAGTTTCAGGAAAAATTAGCGGATCCTAATTTGGAGTTCTGTAGCTCAAGATAAAAATAATTTAGTGACTGTGACATGAATAGACAGTATTGAATATACATAAGTAAATAGTGAAATTATAGATAATGTTACTTATAAGCGGGTTATAAACATTAAGGATGTGAAATAGAATGAAGGTGAAGTCAATACTGATAAATAAATGATTTTTTAATGTTAGATCGAGAATCCGAAAAAAGTCGAGGAAAAGAAAAAGTAGCTGTTAGTCCCTGAACTTTCACAAATTTTGCCAATAGACCCAGGTAAGTTCATATGGTTGAAATTTAATGATTAAATGTTAATTTTATGAATTATATAATATATGATGAGATATATTTATTGATGAATTGAGAATAAAATAACAATGCGAAAACCGAATAAATGATCAAATTGAGCAGAACGTCGGATTTGAGTACTTTTGATCAATGACAAGTGATAAGTGGTAGCCTCAGCTACACTTATCTGATCAATGACAAGTGACAAGTGATAAGTTGTAGCTTTAGCTACACTTATCTGATCAGTTACAAGTGACAAGTGATAAATGTGATCCATGTAAGACCGTGGCAGGGCTATGGCTTAGGAAAATGATAAGCAATCATACGCAAGATTGTAGTTATACTATGGCAAAGTGGAAGTGAAGTACTCAATTTTCCGTAACTGTTCCCTAATTTGATTAAGAATGGTATGTGACAAATGGACCCAAAAGAATTAAAGTAAATGGATAAATAGTAGTGAGTTTATAAAAGGGAACTCACCAATGATTGTGGTTGACACGTGAACTTAATAATTGTGTATATTGTATAAGTGTATGAATATTTGGTAAGATTTATGTTTTATGCCTATGAACTTACTACGCTTCTATAAGCTTACTTGAGTGTATTCAATGTCTCTTGTAGATTGACGTGAAAATATACGGAGGATCGGATCAACACTTAGGATCACACTATCCAGTTTATCTCCAGTAGCTTTTGCAAATTTTCTTTTTGATTTATATGGCATGTATATGGTTTGATGATTATATAAATGTTAAGACTTGTTTAATGAATAGGTATTAAAGCAAAGAGTGATGAATATGCTAAATGGTATAATTATAATAGAAATATGATTTGGTATCAAATTGGTTGAAATGGATTGGTTGGTTTGGATTAGTCTCGATTTTAAAATTGCAGGGAAGGTTGGATATTTATAAAAGGGTTATATTGAGCTTATAAAAAAAAAAGACTTTGAGATTTTGCAAAAAAATTCCCTATGGTTTCGATTTAATTCCGGTTTGGTCCCAAAGTATGTTTTGGGCTTTGGAGGCCCATTTAAAGGACGTCATGACATGTTTCAGTAAATGAATAGTATTCAACTTGTAATAACGGAAAATTAATTTAGTAAACTCTGGTAATGCCTCGTACTCTATTCCAGCGACGAATACGGGTAAGGAGTATTACATTAGTCTCTTTAATTATTCTTTAATCTATGATTCAACTTTCACTCTATATGCAATTTAGTTATTATACCTAATTACTTTTAATTCAAGCAAATTCACTTAACTGAAACCTAATTAACTACACAACTAGTTTTGTATATATTTATTAAAAATATTTACGAGTCCGATTTACGGGAATGGAGTCCCAAAAATGTACTTTTTTTTTCAATTTGGTCTTTTTTAATTAATTAACTATCGAAACGTTAAAATTTTTCAATGGAACTTTAATACCACCTTAATGACACTCCGTAAATATTTATAAAAATATTTATGGCTCGGTTTATAAAAATAAGTCCCAATACCTCATTTTCTAAAACCACTTGAACTTAATAAATCACTTATATAACATAAATTATCAAATCAAAAACCTTTTTAAAAAAATCACATTTAACTCGTAAATATTAAATAATAATATTTACGAACTTACTTGTTGGATTTGGTGGCTCCGAAACCACTGTTTCTGGCACCACTGAAAAATGGGCTATTACAATGTGTATATGTGATTATATGAAAAATTTATGTTGGATATTGGTTGTTTTTGAAATGTAAAATTAAACCCTATTAACTGTATCGGGCTAAGTCGGATATAGATGGCATGCCATAGGATAGGAAGAGTTTAGGGATTTCTTCGACTTCGAGTCAATGAGGCACTAAGTGCCAATTTGCTTCGGTTTAACCAATAAGACACTGAGTGTCAATGTATATAGCGCTGAACGCAGTTATTATTTCAGATTTATCTGATAAGGCACTAGGTGCCAAGCTAGTGTGTTGGTTGGATCTGTGTATCCGTCCAAGCCCGAGTCGTGTTAATAGGGGTAATTAAATAAAACAGTTCTATAATTGATATTAGATAATACTGTACGTGAATTGAAAATGAGATAGAGATTTGAAACATGAAAATGAGATATGTTGTGACTAAATGAGATACATGAGTTTTGTACTCATGAATTAAGTATTGAATGGCTAATGCCAATGTATAAGCAATTGTGATTTGATATGTGAATAGCTATTTATATAGCAATTGTGTGAATTGGGACATTGTTAATCAAATAAAAAATGTAGCACCCCAAACCCGGCCCAGAAGTTATGGCCGGATCCGGCATGCCACATCAAAACGTAAAAAAAATTTCCATTCTAAGTCCAAAAAATCGTACTTGATGTTCAAAAGATTAATTCATTAAGGGTTAAAGTGAAAGGAAGCTGTGCACCAGGTAGGAAACCGGAAAAGAGGTGGTGAGTCCATCGGACTGCTTAAGTACCAAACTCCCTTCGAATCCAATCCTAGACATGCAAACCGCCATTGCCATACCTTAACGTCATGTATATTTCTAGGAAACCAATTTGATTAAGTCCTTTTTAGGAAAAGTGATTAATTTTGGAAAATATCTTCATTACGGAAGCTTTGCTTGTTTTCGTGTTATTTTGAAATCCATTACTGTTTTTGAAAACGCGTCCTAAAGCTATCCAATTTCAACAGTTAAATATAAATATTACCTATCTTAATAAAACATATAAAAACCATCAAAAATAAATAAGCGGCCTTATTACATTTAAAAGCCTAAAACCTCAAACGTAATTAAAAGGATGTCCAGTTCACGGAAGAAAATCAAACTTTCGAGCGGGTGGCCACTCCAATTCCCTCACGACTCAAGCCCACTATGGTTGGGGATTTCTGCGTGGATGAAAATAAAAGGGATGAGTTTGGGGAAACTCGATGTGTAAGGAAAACCCATTCAAAGCCCAAGTCAGCTCAAGCCTATTGGGCCTAAGCCCATTCAGTGCAGTGGTCTTGGGCGAGCCCTTTTCAGATTACAATAAACGGGCCTTAGCCCTTATTGAGATAATGATATGGCCCATAGGCCAATTTCAAAATACATGCAACATCGGTAAACATATGCAAGCCCATTTGGGAGACTACTCAACCCACCAACCACTACACTCCACCCGTACTAGCCATACACTCCATGTGGGAATAGCTCAACCCACCCACCCAACACTCCACAGATGCACCTGCCTTTGCTTTCGATTAACGATAAATTGAGGCAAAGCCTCCGATCGTGGACAAGCCACTTTCGATACTTCCTCCGTCAATATCCGGTCCCATGCATCGATAATAACAACATGGCATGCGATAAATAACAACGATCAAACATGCATTTAGGTCAATTTAACCCTAGGGGTATTTGGTAATTTATCTCTTAGGGGTAAAATTGTAAATTTTCCACTTTTAAAGGTATTTCATAATTTATCTATTTTAGGGTTTTCATGCATATTCCTACTTTTCACGTACTAACAGAATCACGTACCGAGGGTTCTTATCGAATTGGGCCCGTTGGCCCATCATTCCAATTTTGGCCCATTAAGCCCAAAAATATCGAGGGCACAGAAATCATGCACTTTGTAGTCCAAACATTTCAGCTTACCAAAAACATTAATCGATTTACCTCACGAGCATTCGCACACTCGCAAATCTACAAAATACCGGTTTTCGGCATTTCGGCTTTTCGACTTTTGCCGATCTAGACTAAGAAAGAGGGTGTTAGTTACACACCTGTTTGCGACGATATGCTGACGAGATCCACACACGAACCGCCTACAATTGGATTACTAACACGTTAATCTAACTATTCAAATACAAACTACGATTAACCCCTTACAATATTCGCCAACCACACCTACGGATCATAGTAAGCTTATAAGAAAACAATAAGCAACTCATTAACAAATTTTTGTCAATGTTTACCACATAATCATAATTTCACTGCAAGCTGTCTTCCTGAGCAACAGTCACTAAATCATTTATAACTGGAGCTACGAAACTCCAAATCAAGTTCCGTTAATTTTCCTTGAAAATAGACTCATATATCTTCTATCCATAAAATTTTCAGAATTTTTGGTTTAGCCAATCAATACCAGATTTTTCTCAAAGTTTCCCATGTTTCACTGTTTGACTAATCTGACCACTCTTCATTACGAATCAAATTTATCATTGTACAGAATTTAAAATATGTTCTTGTTTATTTTATTAGAAACTAGACTCAATAAGCTTTAATTACATAATTTATTCAGCTTCTAATTCATCTCCCACAATTTATGGTGATTTTCCAAAGTCACGTTACTGCTGCTGTCCCAAGCAGATTTATTACCAAATCACTCTTTCATACACCTATCTTGCATGCATGTTATTTAAACATGTATATCACCAATCAATCATCACATATCTATGATTTTTACTTAAGCATAATCTCCATTTCATCATTTCAAAGCACAACATGTTAGCCGATTTTTCCTTTAGCATCTAAGGCACATGCATGCTCATTTGTTTGGCTCAACTTCACATATCTTCCATTTTCATCAAAAGAACATGAAACAACAACCATTTCCTTCATTTTAATTCATGACCAAATGCTCACAACACAACTAAAAATCAAAATATACTTCAAGAGTTAAGGTAGAATCAAGAAGAACTCATGAACCTCAAAATAGAAGCAAGGTACCAAGAACTTACCTTCAATTTTCCTCCTCCTAATGACCGAATACTCAAGAGCTTTCTCCTCTCCTTTCTCTTCTCTAACTTTCAGCTATGATGAACAAAGATGGACAAAACTCTGTTCTTTTCACCCCTTTTTCTTTTAATAAAACTTCATATTTCATCCATTTAATTCTTTAATACAAAAGACATGAAATTCTTATCATGAAACATTTACCTAACCCATTATCATGAAACATTTACCTAACCCATTATCATGGAACATTTAATTAATCCATTATCATGAAACATTTACCTAACCCATTATCAATTTGTATCAATTTGTACCATAAATTATGAATATCAAGTGTACATTTTGTCTACAACAACATGATGACTGGCCACTTCATGTAAAATGGGAGGTTTGTCATGCAAATCCTCCTATTTTGCACTCCTATTTATTTGTCCACTTCAATTTAGCCTATAGCATTTTCAAACATTTTCACATAGGTCCTATTTCATAATTTCACCCCCTTTTTCTTATGGAACAAAAATTAACTAAAATTGCCGGGTTCTATCTTAAGTTTGGGCTTTCTAGAGGCCCACTAACATAATTAAACCTATGGCAACATTCACAGAATTCCCGAAAATTGGAGCGTTACAAAAATGTTAGCATGTGCAAATTTGAGTATAGTACAAAATGATGTTGTAATGATGTGCTAATATGTATGAAGTCAAAAGGTTGACATATGATAGTTGTGATCTTAGTCATTTATACGTGTTTATATTTCAATTGTGCATTTTGTATTCTTTTGTCTTTAAATGATCGGATTATAGAAATATTACTGAGTTTTACTCAGCGTATGATTTTGTTTTTCTGTGCGCAGGTTAAGTACTTCACTTTTGATCGCCGAATTAGCATCCAACAACGATCCTGAACTCAAATGTGGTGATGTTTATCTTTTATGTTGGCATATACCTAAGATGTTTAGTTGATAGTTATTTTGTGGATGGATTGTAAATGAGGTTATAAGTGTAATGTTGGTTTAGTATTTATGTAAACATGTGCTTGTGTTTGAAGTCATAGTATGATATGGTGAACTGAAGCAATGCTTGATATATGCATGTTAATGATAAATTATATTATGATTTTTTTAAATGTTTGAAAATGAATTATTTAGATTACGGTTACTCGATAATACTCCGAAACTCTATTCTGACGACGGATACAGATTCGGAGTGTTACAGAAGGTCCGCACCAATGGCGAATCTAAGGGGATTGGTAAGGACCCAGCCCCCTCCCCCAAAATATAAAATTGTTATTTAAGCCTCTAAATTTTTAAAAATTTAAATTAGTAAAAGAAAAATTACACTTTGACCTCTTAAAATTATAAAAATTTGGTTTATTTATTTAAAAATTATAAATATATAAACTATAAAAAATTAAAATTTCATTCAACCCCTCAAAAAATTATTTTGACTTTGCCTTGGTCCGCACATTACAGAATTTTGTATCCATTGATCATTCATGACAAAAACAAGTAATGTGATGAATTCAGTTACGAAAACACTTCTTTTAACAACTATAGGTTCATTTCAATGAACATTATGTACAAATTCTCAGAATCTTCCATTCCGAACTCCTCAGCTACATATGCCAACATATACGTATAGAATCAGTCAATCTAGTAATATGGTTCTTTGAACACAAGCACATAAACGATGCAACAAATCGCAAAGATTATGACGAAAGCATCGAAGGTGAGGGCCGACAAAGCCTGATCGTTCAGCTCCATGTTCCTTCCGCCCAGGCGGTCGACCTTATCCGGTTTCGGTACATAGTTCCTCACGTCTTGCTGGTACGGATCATCCAATCTCATCCTCAGTTTCTCGGCTTTACGGCTGGCGGCCTCTTGTGCGAGCGTCCAGTCGTAGAAACTGCGGCTCTCTCCGTCGCTCAAAACGTTGTAAACCTCCCTTAACTTTACGAATTTCTCTGAAGCTGCTTTCAATGGTAGCGAAGTTGTGTCTGGATGATACTCTTTTGACAGCCTTCTGTAAGCTGCTTTTATGTCCTCCAAATCGGCTTCTGCTGAGACTCCTAAGAACCTGTTCATTAATGATCATTGTTTTATTGGACTTAAGACATATAGCATCCAAAGAATAATCTTAAGTTCCAGATTTCCATCAATGGCTGCATTATATAACTTGCTAGCTCATAATTAGGTTTAATTATGCCCAGTTTCTGTACTTTTCAAGATTTTGATATTTTGTCCCTCTACTTTTTATTTTCAAGAATTTAGTGGAAATTAAAGTCCATCTGAAACATCTTCATTTTTAAGAGAAGTTAATTACCAATGTTATCAATTCAGATTTAATTTTCAAATCAAAGAAACTAAATTCATGTAATTTAAAGTAGAGGATTACATTTCAAAAGTCAAAAGAATATAGGGCTTGGTGACAAAATTAGACCTTTATTAATTCCAATGGGGATTTGCTCGTAAACTCAGACTCAATTTTTAAAATTTCTGGGATATTTAAGTTAAAATTATATTTGGATCGAGTTATCTTGAGTTAGGGTCTTTTCGAACTACTCGCTTATGTTATTTCGAATTTAGATTTTAGATATTTTAAATTCGAATAACTTGTGATTTAGATATTTTTGAGTTCTGGTTGAACTCAAATTAAATCGAATTAGATTCCATCAATCACACTTGAGCGTTTGGATTCTTGAATTCATATTATTTTTCTGATATGTTCAATTATACTAAGCCTGGGAATCTTAGCTACTTGTGGGAGGAAAAATGGGAAGAAAAGACTCACTGGTAATGAGAATCAGAGGAGTCATTGAGGAAATCAGCAAACTTTTCACCCAGGAGACTCTTTTGTTCTTCTTCAGGATTCAGTTTCTCCTTGGTTTGCCGGGAATTGGATGACTCCCCAATCCAGCCTTCATCTTCATTATCCCAGTGGATTCTGGTATCGACTCCTGGAGGAGGTCTTTGGGGTTTGCTTGGACCCGTTGTTGCTGCAAAAACGCCCGCCCCACTGTACGTTCTCCTTCGGCTCCTGGCTCTCGTCGTGGCGGCTCTCGAGCCATGTAGAAGGTGGGTCACGTTTTGGGGTTTGAGGGAGAGAGAATATGGAGCTTGGAGAGTAGAGGTGGACGCCATTGGTGGGGAACTCTGTAACTCGGATTGCAGGAGTTTTCAGAATTTGAGAGAATGAAAGAAGCGAAGCTTTGTTTGCCATTGGCCATTGCCTCAGGCCCTCAAGTTTTCTGTGGCTTAGAATTCCCAGAGCTCTTTAGGGATTTGGCATTTACTTGTAGAGGTTTACATGGTTGGGCTGCTAGTGGTAGGCCATGTTTGGATTGGTTGCTTTTATGGTTAAAATTTATTATAACTCCCTATACTTTTTCAGAAATTTGAAATTTAATCCCTATACTTTCATTTCTAGAAATTGAGCCCCTCTATTTTTCAAATTTAAAATCACTTCTCTCTTTTTATTAAAAAATAAAAAATAAAATTATTACAGACAAGTTGTAATGAGGATCGTATCATAAAATGTGATTATTGTTATAATGTCCGTAACTCTGAATTAAAATCAGTCAAGTCCGTAAAATGTTACGGGATAAATGCAAGTGAAAATTTGGGGTCTTATTCTTTCCCATTTCCCAAGCCTACCATCCAAGCTTCTCACGATGCAGCACTTAAAGCAGCCTTCTGAAATGTGACAAAAAAAATAATAATCAGCGGTCCATAAGCAAAAGGGGTAAAATTAATGGCTATCATCAATTTAAATCAGCGCCATTAAATCCGCATTTTATCAGAGAAGTAAAAAGGAAAAATGGTTGGGGAAGAGCTTACTCTTTTTTGTTCTTCCATATTAGCTTTAATGAGGGAATAGATGGCCACTCCTGCAATTGCTATTGCAGTTCCAATCCCAGTTTGGGTGGAGATCTTATTGCCTGCATTCCATCAATATCAGTAAAGAATTCAATCACATCTTATTGTTTTTGAAATGTGTTTTTGTAAAATTTTATTTATAATTTAAGTGTTTAGTATTATTTTTAAAAAAATTTGAGAAATAAAATGTACATCTTAAAAATATCCATTTAAATAATTTTTAATTTATTAATATTACTACATTTTAGTAAAAATATAAACAAATTTATTATAACTCATTTCTTGTGTGAAATATTATAACTCATTATTAATAGTTTAATATATAAATTATAAATTTTCAATATTTTAAAGTAATTATTATTAATTTTTTAAATTTTAATTTAAATATATAAATTATATTTTAAATATTAAAATATAACCATTACAAATTTATTTGAAATAATATTCAATAGGAAAATGATTTTATATCCCATATAAATATTACATAAAATACATTGAATTATAAATAAGAGTTAAAAAATTATTTGACTCTAAAATGCTTTTCTAAATGAAAACATTTTTCAAAAGCAATTTTAATTCAAAAGTTGTTTATCCAACCTTAAAACTTTTGGTTATAGTTTTGAAAGCACTTTTGACCCAAAGTAATAAGAAGCAAAGCCTAATTCAACCAACCATATTGTAAATTCAAAAATATAAATTAATCATAATTAACAAAAATCATAACAAATAAAAATCAGAAAAATAGAAAATTTACATTTACAAAAACCAAAGATGAAATTGAACCAAAACATAATTAATTTTTTTAAAATTTAAAATTAATTTTAACCTTTTATTTAATTTTTTGCCTTTTTAGTTTTAAAATTTGTGTTTTTTTATCAAATCAGCCTAAAATGGAAGAAAAAAATAAGGTTCTTAAATTTTGCTAGTGTGGCATACATGTAGATTGCCACATGAATAATATATCAGCATTTAATTAAAATATTGTTAATTTTAAAAATTTAAAAACTATAAAATAATTTTTAAAATTAAAATTTACTAAAATTATTAAAAAATGTGTATGACCTCAAAAAATTAACAAACCTTTTAATTATTCCATTCATTTTGAGTTGATTTGATAAAAGATGAAAGTTCAATGGCTAGAAAAGGTAAAAAGTTTAATAGAAGGTTAAAATATTTTTTTTGTAAAATTAAAAGGCCAAAAAATTCGTTTTTTGTAATTATTAAACTATATGATTGAAGTGTGAATGAATTAGTTGTTGAACCAATTAGATTGATTGATTCCATGATTCGGTCAGTCTAACTTTAAAATTTATGTACGTCTTTTATATATGTGTCTTTAACAAATACAAAATATGATACTCCAAAATATTCAATTATAGTCGTGGCGAAAACCTGTATATCAGAGAACATAAACATATGATATGTGAGGAAAAAACTTACCAAAAACGACGATGGAGAAGCCAATTACAAAAACTCGCTTCAGTACGTTCCCAACTGCATGTGTAAGTGGTGCAACCCTTTCCAAGGTATTAGTAGCCAGCTGCATTTCACCTCATTGTGTTACTTCACTATATCAACCCTTTGTTTCTTTTGTTGGAATATAACAAAAGTAGTAACTACAAGTTGACTAATCAAACTCGGAATTTAATTTAGTTGATTCGTATAATCATTTTAAAGAGATGTGATTGAGTAAGTTATGGGGTTCAAATTCTGACTAAAGGAAGGAATGAACCTGATGACATTCAACCAATTTACGGTTCGAAACCCGACATTAGTTTCCAACAATTCGACGAATTTACGGTTTGAATTCCGATGCTTTCAGCTATTTCCTTCATTCTCATACTATAACAATTTTTTTATGCAATACATACCTGATTGTAGAGATGATAAAACATTCCAATCCAAAATAAATCACACAAGAACTTGATTAAGCCAACTTTGGCAATAGCATCTCTGAAACCATATTGCATCAGCTGAGGGCCCTCAATCTGGATTCAAATCAGCTCCATGTTACCAAAATCATTAGTGATAAAATTAGTTTAATCAAAGCGGAAAACATGGTGAAGACCCTTTTTCATCTTTGATTTACTTACAAATATTGCAGGTGGGAGACAGAAGAAGAGGGCAATTATAGAAATATATGCATAAACATTTGTGCTATCCATCCCTGTCTGTCAAATATAAAGGCAAAGCTATGTTAACTGGGGCGAACGTCAAATACAGGTGCATCCTGACTACGAATATGTAATTTTAAGAAAAACGAGGAATCCGGGGTTATATGTATAAAGATGAAGTGAAAGCTCCTTCTCTTACCATTGCTTTCTTTGAGTATATGCTTCTGTATGTAAATGCAATGTTTGAAATCATTGCACTAATGAAACCGGTCCAATTGAAAGAAAGTTCAGTGAGTGAAGCCATTGATACACCTAAAGGTGAAGCAGGATATAATATCAGATAGCAAAGATAAATAACAGGTAAGGCTATTTCACATGAAAAAAAAGAATCTTTACCAATAACAACTGGAGCTAATGAAAGCCAAAGAGAAAGTGGAATCTGATGGCCCAAAACAAACTGAGAAGCAGCAGCATTGAAGAATGGCTCCAAGGCTGTGGGAAAAAAAGAACATGAGATTGAAGTTAGGAAGTATGGATTATGAATTTAGATTACAGTTGAAGATGTTGGGCTACTTATAAACAATTTCAAATATTAGAAACAACAGTATGTTAGCAGCACATATTCAAACATGGATTGATTATAATCTTACTGAACATATATCCTTACTCGACACTCACACTGAGTAAGACTTAGATACAGGGGCGAAACCAAAAATTCAGTTTTGGGGGGCCAATCCCCTTCCTGCCCCCTCTTAGCTACACTCCTGCTTCAATAGCAACTAAACTAACTGTAACAGCATCAAAGGAAAAATTGTCACTAGTTATGTCTATCTGCAGTGTTAATTGATCTCAAATGTGAGTGTTAGTTACAAGTATGTCTCGAGTTCAACCAATTAAGTTACTCCATGTATTTGAAGGGTTATATCATCATACCTATATCAATATTGTTGAACATTGATACTAGAAACATTTCAAGAATTAAACCAATATAAACTTTGAGACTTGTCAAGTTTGAGTTTATCCACAAGTACAACTCTTTTGAGTGCAAAGACACGTTTAATCCTAAAGAAAAATTAGGTTGATAACTGATGTCTTTGCCATTTTCAAAGAGGATTTTACCTTTAATAGTGTGAGTGAAGGACACCGCAACAGCTGCAAATGATACATTGGACATGACATGTCCAAGGGCATGGCAGAAAGCCACTGGAGTCAGTACAATCAAGAGCTCCTTATCTATTGGCTGGTAAAATAGGAAGAAATTGTGTTTGTTTTAGAGGAAATCAACCATATAATCTAATATCAAACAGCAAAGAACTGAGAAAACTAAGCTTACTGCTCTTTTTGGCAGGCCAACAGACCAAGAAACCAGACAGTAACCCACTCCAACTACCAGATGTATAACTGAAACAAAACTGCAGAAGGGAGAATATGAAATAACTCTTCACAATTCTGAAAAGCCATATATAATTAGCTATGTTACTCGTGCTCAGTTGAGTGTCATATGGATATGTATCTGACGAGGATTCATTCAATTTTTTCTTAGTTTGTCCATGTAGTTGGATGGTCACATCCCCATACACATATCCGAAAATGTGTATAATACAGATACTTAGAAAAAAGTGAAGAGTCCGAACAACATAACGTAAAAAAACTGCAATAAACTCGCATCATTTATACATACTATGGATATGGGAAATAGTTGTAGACCTTCTTGTTGAGAATGTTGAAGATTACATTTAAAAAGTACCTGCATACATAGATTGAGAGAGAACCATGAAAATCAATACGAAGGGCACCATTTTAGCCACATATAAAGGGTGTCAATTTTAATTTGTTGAAGCATTTTATCATATTTCTTTGGGACATAAGAGGCAGGGGAAGGAGCTTAACTCTTTCAGTCAAGAACCCACCATGAAATACCAGATAATTCATGGGGAGCAAAAGCAAAAATTATGGTTCATTCATCCTAGTATGAACTCAAAATTAATCAAATCCCAGATTTTGGTTTCTGAATTTTAATTACATTTAGATACATACGCACATACATACAATTTCCGCTTTTCAAAGAACAAGGATGGATTTTCTAGGATAGCTTACCACATAAAGAAGAAGAAACCAGTGACTAGAGCAGGAAATCTCTCGGCAAAGCTCTTTGAAGGCTTTGCATGGCTGCAGTTTTATGTCTCAACAAGAAAATAAGTCATCAGCCAAAAGAATTTCTTGGAAACCAAACAACAAAAACAAGTGACTAACCCTTCAGAAATCTCAGTTTCAAGGCCATCACTATCAGCATCTGCAGCAGCAGCAGAAACTACCGGGAACTCAACTTGGCAACGCCGCCTCATGTTTTGATTCCAACCGGTAAATGTCAACGGCTTCGCTGACAACATTCCCATAGGAACCCAAGCTTCCTTTTTGTCCCCTAAAGATGAAAACGCCAGACATGAGGATCTCGAAAATGGTGAAAACCGATTCTTGAGCAGCTGGCAACTGGGCAAAAAGACCTTGTTTGTGGACAGGTATAGAGAAGAAAACCGAGAATTCGTGATCAAAGACTGAACCGGGCTAGTTGTTGAAGCCATTGAAAATTCACAAAAAAAAAACAATTATGAATCAAAGGGTATCGAAAAAAGGGTGTTATTATTGTAGTACAAACAGGGACAAAGAAGCGCGGACGTTGAAAACAAGATCAAAAACGTAAAGGGAGCGGAGGAAACAAAGGGAGAGACACAGTTTTCACTTTATATATATAAAAATATGGCGAGTAAGCTTATATGGAAATTGTTTAAAAGCTAAAATGGAGTCATTTTGGGGTTCGATTAACAACTGGAAAACATCCAAAGCAGAAACAAAATGGAAAAAAAAAGAAAAAGAAAAATGATTATGCGATTGGGAAAATGATGAAAGAAATGAGTCAACAACGGTATACGTCAAGAACAACAATAATAGAGCATAGTTGGCGAAAAAAAGATAAAAAGAGAGGTTCCATTAGCAAGAACAAGTATCAGTGACGTTTTTGATTCGTTTTGTCTTTTACTTCTCCAAAAGATCAAATACTGCTTTTTTCTCTGCACTTTCAATCTCTTTCTTTCGTTTTTTTCTTAAACAAATTCTTCATCTTTGTTGACGTCCATTAACTATTTACTATGAAAAGTTCAACAAAAAAATTATTATTCGTAATGTAATTAGGAGATTCCCTTGATATTTTTGAGATAGTTAAGGTCAATTTGCAGAGGAATTACGTCGACTATTTTTTCAGATTTTGATTTCCGACAGAAATTATGTCAAGGAGGAGGCTTCTGCTGACTGAAAAAGAAAAATAATTGAGAAACTAAACATGCACAATGACATGAGATTTAACTTCATATAATAATAATTTTAATATTTTAATGTAATATTTTGTTGAATTCTTCCTTATTTTCTTTTTAAAATTTTCATTCTATTGAAAAAGAAAGACTTAATATATATTTTGTCAGTAAATTTGAATGTTTTTCTAATTTGATATTTAAGCTTTTTCTTTATTTAATTTGGTATTTAAACTCGATATTTTTTATTAATTTAATATTTAAGATTTTTTTGTCCAAGTTTATACAAATTATATTTCAAAACACTAGTAGTGTTAATCTTTTATGATGGGATAGAAATAGATAATGTATAATGGGCAAATGAGATGGAATTAATTGTAGGAATGATTACATTTATTTAGAGTTTCTTTTATTTGCCAAATCACTTTTTTTATTGGGATTGATATTACTTTGATTGTTAATTATAGAGATGATTCAGGAGGAACAACATCTGCATGCTTAAAGCATAACATGGTTTTCACAAAGTCCTCAATTCAACAAAAACATTGTCAAATAAAAAAAAATTGGTGTTAAAAAATTGCGCTTTAAGCTATTGGATATCAAATAAGAAAACAGGAATTTTAAAACCCAAAATAAAATAAATTCATTATGTTAAAATAAATAAAACTAAAATTAATTGAACATTTAAAATACAAAAAAAAAATATTATGTTACACGCCACTTGTTGGTCATTCATTAAATATTTTGCTAACTCATAAAAAACATTATTAGTATATTGGAGTAATTTGTATAATATTTGACAAGTTTAGGTACCAAATTGAATAAAAATTTAGATACCAAATTAAGAAAAACTGTCAAATTCAAATACAAAATGAGATTTAAAAAAAAAAGCTTAAGTGTCAAATTAGAAAAAATGTCAATTTCATGATCTGAATTGAAACAAGTATCAAATGGTCAAATTTTGTCAAAAACAGATTGTGGCATCCCGACATCAATCTTCCCTCACCGCAATGTCAGCCAATATATTGTGACATCCAGACATCAAGTGGTTCGATGTCGTGACGTGACATACTATTTTGGCGACATCACGATGTAGAGAAAATATTGTCACGATGTCGACCCTATATTTTTCAAACTTTGCAATTTGGTCATTTTCCAATCTCGAGTTGACTTTAGAGCTCATGTAAGCTCGTATTAAGTTTGGGAAATGTTTAAATTTGTTTTGAATGATTAATACAATGGTAGATAATGATTTTCGACGTGAATTATCCGTTAAAGGTCGGTAACTATTTTGTTTTGTACTGTAGCATTCTATAGCTCAATTCCGTCGATCTGGACAAGCTAGTGTTAGATCTGATGCCCTAAGTATAGTATTTTCATCTAATTACACTTATAATTTTTTCGAACATATTGGTTAATAAAATTATTCAAGAATTACATTAATACTTTGTATATTTTCCTCAAATGGGTTTTGCACGCAAAGCAAAATGAAAGTAAATATTGCTCATTGGTTGTCTAACGTTTAAACTAATAATAAACGGTATCACGTGGTAGAATTGTAATACAAAAAGACAACTTCTATTATTAGACAAACCTAAACATGTCCTTAGTCTAATCAGAAATGAAAAAAATAATTGAAAGGCTAATATGTCATCTATCAAGTCCTAGATGTTTTATCTTGGACATTGAAGTAGATGACTCCCATAAGATAGAGACATAGATGTGTTGACAGTACATTAGGCAAGATTCAAGCAAAATAGATTTTGAATCCGTTTATGGATTTATTCACTTGCGACGTTCATAGTGTGACCTACCTAAATCTTGAGTGGATGGTAGACTATGTATATGTGACTCATACACTTTGATGTAAGTAAAAACCCGAGTTCATGTAGATAAGGAACCAAAAGTTGGTGCGTTGGACGTATGACTTCTATAGTATGTAGCATCATTCACAATAGTGAAATTCATAGCTGGAGACATGGGTAAATGATATCCTATCATTAGCATTACATGGTTGATGAAAAGTAAACGTGGCCATGGGTTGTTCATCTTAATGATGAACGACTTGATTGCTATTTGATAGTGATTGACTTTTCATGAAGAAAGATGTAATAGTTTCCATGAGATAAAATAGGGTCACACTGGGAGAGCGAATATTATCCCAAAGAGATCAAGAATATCCTATGAAGGTAACACAATTATGATAAGGTCACTGGACGAGCACTAAGTAGTTGCTTTCGTAATAGTATGTCATTAGGGAGAGCTCAGTCACAATACTATAGTAGAATGACTTCGTGACTAAATGAGTTTATAATTAATAGGCGAAAACCCAAAACTTAATTATAAATCATTTGAGCCCTAATTACATATATCCAATCAATCCTTCCACTATCTCGTTGAAATCAGAAATGAATTGCGAGTTTGAATAGAAATGAACAAAATGAATAGGAAAAGATAAATAGAAAACATTCAGGAATGATTATGGTTTTTTTTTCTGAAATGGAAAAATTGAATCATTTGAAAATGAATGTAGGTTTCCAAAAATGGAAATGGAAATGGAAATGATCCATTTGCAATTTTAGATGGATTACTTAAAAATGATCAGAAGAATGAGTTTATGTTTTTAAGTTGTTTTGAAGCCTGAAAATGAAAACAAACCATTTGGTCACAATGAACATGTTAAGTTATGAAATATTAAACATATTTTCTCGAAATTTTACCATGGTAAAATCATCAAAAAATTTATTAGGGGTAAGATCGTCAAAATTTTACTAGAGGTAAAATAAGGATGAGAAAATTGTTTAATATAGAATATTAAAGTTTATTTGGGGAAATATAAAAATCAAATCAGGGTTGGATCACATAACAGAGTACTGGGTCAAAAGGTCTAGGAAGTACTTGTAATTAGATCCAATGTGAAAGAGACCCAAAACCCCTTGTATAACATGAAGGGGGCGGCAACCCTAGTAGAAATACTAGGGTATGTCATCCACCTCACTCCTACTTTAAGTAGAAAGTTGTTTTCTTTATTTGAAATAAACCACTACAACTCAACAAGGGTTCTACCTTCTCTTTTTATAAATAGATAGCACCAGTAGGGCATAAAGCACAACTTTGAGAGATTGTTACTTTGTCGAAAAAATAGAGAGAATTTATTCTCAACTGTTACATATATTTTTCTAGAATTCTATCGGTTTCTATTAAGAAGAGAGAATTTCTATTTTCACCCTAAATAAAAAAAAGAAAACTTTTTCTAATTTTATGTTTCGTTTTAATTGGTTTGAGCCCATGCTCGAAGCAGTTCATGGTACAAGAATAGCAGAGAAGATCGTTTGGTTGAAAGCCGAGAACAACGAGCATCCGCTAAGCTGAAAACACAAGTATCAATCGGTTAGGGTTTATTACTATAAATATCACAAACCGGGTCTGTTTTCAAATTTTTAATTTTCTATTGTGCAAGAAAACCATTTTCAAATCGGATTTTTTCTAGCAGCTAGAGGTGTTACATTGGCTGAAATTGAGAGGAGGTAGGAGGGGCTTTGTTGTAGGTAGGTGGTAATGGGGACAATGTGGGGAGTTGGGAAAGTGGTGGTAAAGGTTGAGAAATTGATATGATCGTAGAAGATGGTCGAGAGAACAAGAATGAGGATTAGAAGGAATAAGTAAAGCGTTGAGTTGAAACAACATGGTTTTAGTTTAAAGAGAGCTCAAGGGCGATGGAGTTGATGGGGTTCATTGATGCAAAGGAGTTTGCTGGGTTGGTGGAGTTAGTTGGGTTTTTTGGGTTGAGAGGAGCATTGTTCTTAGAGAAAGTCATGGTTCAGTCTATGCTCACCGCACTAATTGTTGATACAAAGTACAACAAGGAGGAGAACAAGTAGGAGGTTGTGGTAGTTTGAAAGAGGCCGGTTCACCGTAACAAGTGGAGAACCAAAAAAGGCAAGAGGACATGTAGAAGGCTTTAGAGGCTAGGTTGCAAAGTGTAAATGCTCAAAGGTTGCTCAAGGTGCTAAAAAAATCATTTTTTTTCATCGTTTAAGAGGGTATTTTTGGGAGAGGCCCTCTTATTTGCTACTGTGATTGGTAGGTTGTTACAAAAGAGGTCGCCATCATGGAGTACGAATAAGAGGTCCTTTTATTTTTTTTCATTGTTTAAGAATGTATTTATAGGATGTGCACAGTAGGCCCTATTTTGTTATTCCTTTATATAATACAATTATTATGCCTTAGTGGGTCCTATTTATTGAAAGGTGTGTTCACACTAAGAAGCAAGTTGTCAATCTAAGTAGAAGGAGGAAGTTGTTTATAATAGATGGTTAAACCAAGAGGCCGATTAGCTGAAGACTACTAGGTGAACAAAGGGTGTGGGTTACTCTTTGTTGTCCACGTGGAGTCTCTTGAATGTGCCACAGGTCTAGCCTAAGTCTTCAACTAATTTTGAGTCAACTCCAAAGAATAAAACAAAAATAAACAAGATCTCTTGATTTCTTTAAATCCAGCACAAACTATTATTATAGGAAAGAGCTCTACTACAATAAAATAAAATAGTCGATTGTATCATGACAAAATACACAAATACAATAAAGTACACAAATTACCTAGTTACATGATCAACTTTTGCATTAGTTCTACCTTGTGGTAATATTCTTAATGTGTACTATTTTTAATGCATTGAATGAAAATTTTAGGCTTAAGGGTGTTAAAAGCTCTCAAACTTTTTCAAAAAAAAGTAATTAAGTCCCATCCTTTTTTTTTTTTGCAGTTAATTGGGTACTTGAATTTTTTAAATGCATCAAAAAGGCCCTCAAACTTTAAAAAAAAAAAGAAGACAATTAAGCCTTTTTGTTTTTTGCACTCAATTGGGTACTTGAACTTTCAAAATGCATTAAAAAGGCCTTCAAACTTATAAAAAACAATTAAGCCCTTGATTTTTTTTTTTGCACTCAATTAGATATTTGAACTGTAAAATTACTCATTGATCGTTAACTTTAACAGTTGACCGTTAAAGTTAACTACCCCTAATTTTTTTCATTTAAAGCTACCTCGTGTCACAGCCACGGCATAACATGTGGCAAAAAATATTAAAAAAATCAATAAAAGTTATAAAAATTATTAAATTTTAATAAAAATACAAAAATATTTAAAATTTATTAAAATAGAAAAAATATGAAATCTTAAAAAATTATAAAATATTTTTAAATTTTATAAAAATCATAAAAATTATAAAATACATCAAAAGTCCTTTAATAATTAACTTTAACCATTTACCGTTAAAGTTAATGACCCCAATTTTTTTCAAGTTAAAGCCACCACGTGTTACAACCTCAACGTGACATGTGGTAAAAATGATAAAAAATAAAAATCAATAAAGTTATAGAAAAATTATAAAATGCTTCTTTTAGAACGATAATTTTTATAATTTTTTTATGAATTTTATATTTCTTTATATTTTTATAATTTTCTTACGACTTTATAAAATTTATAATTTTTTTCGTATTTCTATATATTTTATAAAAAATTATGATTTTTATAAAATTTTACAATTCTTTATGGTTTTATAATTTTTTTCTAAGTTTTAATAAATTTTAAATTTTTTATTAAAATTTATTCAACTTTATAATTTTATTGATTTTTATTTTTATCATTTTTTCACATGTTACTCTGTGGTTGTGACACGTAGTGGCTTTAACTGAAAATTATGGGGGGTTCAAGTACCCAATTGAGTGAAAAAAAAAGTATGGGCTTAATTGTTTTTGTGAAAAATGTTGAGGGCCTTTTTGATGCTTTTTAAAAGTTTAAGTACCCAATTGAGTGCAAAAAAAAAGGCAAGGGCTTAATTTCTTTTTTTAAAAAGTTTAAGGATCTTTTTGATACATTGTAAAAGTTGAAGTATTTAAATGAGTGCAAAAAAAAAAGACTTAATTGTTATTTTTGAAAAATTTAAAGAATTTTTACCTTCATAAGTCAAAATTTTATTATATAAGATTAATATATTATTTATCTTTCAAAGTTCCACCCAATTATCATTTTAATATTTAAAGAATTTTTATATCAATTTAATATTTGAAGTTTCCAACTAAATGCCACTTTACCCCAGCCATTAATAACGTTAAAAAAAGATGAAATGGTGCGGTCCCAGCGTGCCGCATCATCTACTTTCTAATTTTTTGAAATAAATTTAAAAAATTGAGAAAACGGAAAGAAAAAAAAGTAAAAAAATCTCAATTTAAAAAAGCGGAAAAATATAAAAAAAAAGTAAACAAAATTTCTAGAAATTAAAAAAACATTTCCTTTTATTTGAAAAAATACATAAAATACAAAATTATATGTTGAGAGCGCACCAATCATGTTTTTAAATATTGGTAACGAGTAGGATTGAAAAGTTGAAGTATAAAAATAATATAAAAAGAAGTGAAAATTGGATGAAAAATATTTGAGACATTCATAAAAGAAAAGATGAAAAGGAATGCGAAATCACATTCACATGAGATGCCAAACATAACCATTTGATTATCTAGCAAATACCCTTTTAATGGAAGGATTAAAGATTTTTTTTGGGTTTTGGCTCATATTATTAGCTATTGCACATGATGGCATGATTTATATTGTCTAATTAATGACTCTCCTATATTAAGTTTATACCCAAATATTTATCCAATGTTAATGAGATTGGATAAATACCCAAAATAGAATAATAGCAAGCAAGTTACGTTGTGTGAGCTTGTAAGCAAGACAAAGTAAAAGGCATATATAGTTTGGATGTTGCTGCAGCTACTTTTAACACTCCTCATTCGTTGGGATCTTCAGATCAGATCCTCAAAAAATGAAATTACATTATAATAAATTAAACCCCAGAAATCTTAACCATTCAATCCATCACCGAATGCTTCTCACTTGACTACACGTGCTGCTTTTATCTTTTCTTTACTTTTTTGAATCTTTTTGCTTTCATGCATGGAATTCTCCTTCAACTACAACACAAAAACAAAGGAGAAAAGAAACAGTCATGGCTTTTTTTATTTCATTGTTCATCTTATAGGCCTCTTCATCGCCACCGTTAGCGACCCATCTCGTTTAATCTTTTTCCTTTTCTGATTTACTTTTGATTTTTTTTTTTAAAAAAAAAATTCAATAATCATTAGAACTTTTGATTGGTTTGTTTTTTGTTATTCTTGAACCAAGGAACTGTCACATCTCAAGTTCAAAAGCAAGAAACTTTGTGATCTGTTTTCATTGCCTCCTTGATCTGGATTTTGCTTCTTCACCTTTGAAAGATGTGTTTTTGGTCATATCAAACATCATGAAAATTGTTTGAATATTGGAGGTAAGAAATAAGCTGCTAATCTCGTTTCATTTACTGGGTATTCTTTTTTTTTCTATTTTCTTCAGTGATCTTCCTTTTGAAAATTTAGAATCTTAAATGGAACAAACTCAAGAGAAGAAGTTTGTTTGCAAGTTTTGCAACAAGAGGTATCCCTGTGGGAAGTCCTTAGGTGGTCACATAAGGACTCATATGAACAATGATAATCGTGGTGAATCAGAGGCAGCAGCAACATCATCACCAGCTGAACTGGTCTCAATAAACAAGCTTCTCTCCAATGGAAGAATCGTCAAGAGAGTTGCAGAAGTTGAATCAACTGAAGTTGATGGCCAATCTGCAGCTTATGGTCTGAGAGAGAACCCCAAGAAGACCAAGAGGTTTTCTGATTCAGGCAGTGCTTCATTGCTTAAGGAGATGATTTGCAAAGAATGTGGTAAGTGTTTCCATTCATTGAAAGCTCTTTGTGGCCACATGGCTTGCCATTCAGAGAAAGAGAGGGTTTTTTGTGAGAAACAAAAGCTAATAATGGATAGTCAGTCAGACACTGAGACATCATCAACTCCAAGTAAAAGGAGGAGATCCAAAAGAATAAGGTACAAAGCAAATGGTGTTTATTCTAACAACTCAGTTTCAATGGCAAATGGTTCTTCATCTGTGTCAGAGATTGAGCAAGAACAGGAAGAGGTGGCAATGTGCTTGATGATGCTTTCAAGGGATTCTTCAGGCTGTTATAAGAAAGGATTGAATTCAATTGCTGACTCTTCAGATAACAATTCTGTCATTTTGCAAGCCAAATCATCCTCCATTGATGTGAGGATTACTATTAACAATGGTGAGTTCTTGAAGATGAAGAAACAAAGGGACAACAAGTTGCAACCTGCTGAGTCTGGTCCTTGTTCTGAGAGTTCAGGTTCTTTGTATTTCAGGGATGGCCCCAAGAAAGTGGAACCAGATACTTATGCATCTGGTTTTGAGGACTTCGATTCAAAATATGGGAAGGGTTTGAATAAATTCAAGAGTTTGAACACTGAATTCCCGAAGGATAATAACCAAGCAACAAATAGAGCTTTGAACAAGTATGATTTGAGAAGACCAAACCCCAAGAATGATTATTACAACCATGAAGTTCTCTGCAACAATGCTCCAAAAGCAAGCAAATATGAGTGTTTGACTTGCAACAAGGCCTTTGATTCCCACCGGGCACTTGGGGGACATCGAGCTAACCATACAAAGGTCAATGACTACAACGAAGATAGCTTAGCGAATGATGGTTTCATTGTTCCAACGACTGATAACAAAGTAACCAAGTCATCACATGGCAAAACCCTAAATACTCATCGTGGCTCTTCCTCTGGTAATGCTGAGAAAAGATTGGGATCAAAGAAAAACAAGGGGCATCAGTGCCCATTTTGCTTCAGGGTTTTCAAGTCAGGCCAAGCTTTGGGTGGTCATAAAAGGTCCCATTTTGTTGGGGGTTCAGAAGATAGAACATTGGTGATCAAGCAAAACTCACCAGAGATGCCCACTGCCACTATAATTGATCTTAACCTTCCAGCTCCTGTTGAGGATGATGCAATGGGTAATGTTGGGTTCATGCCATGGGAGATTTAAAGGTCCAAAACCATGGCTCATGCAGGGGGGAATGATGAGTTTAGTCTCTTAAATGAGCGAAATTTTGGGCATAGGTTATTTCATTATGGTGCAAGAGATTTTATAGTGTAAAGAAAATTGAACTTTTTATGTTTGGCTTCAAATTCAAAGTTGGGTTTTTTTCTAAGGTAAATGTGCAGATCTTGCATTTAGAACTTGGATTTCTTTTGATTCTGTCTATGTTCTTGGATTAAATCTTCATTATAACTTCATATTATATGTCTGTGTATATATATATATATATATATATATATAAACAATATTATCTGGTTTACTTGTCAACTAGGAACCGATGAAATGACAAATGATTAGTGTTAATTAAATTTTTGTGTTGAGTTCGTCTTTCTTTTACCCTTAAAAAAAAAAAAAAAAAAGAGGCTATCTCGTTTTCTTCAAATCTATCGTATAGCATTTTCTAGGAATCAAATAACGAAAGCTTCTTTATATTATCAAACACATACTTGATACCAGTTTGAACATAATATGAGAGTAGGAATTTTCAATCCAAGTTTGAGTACTGTAAATAAAATTTAATCCAAACTTTTCATTTGATGTAAACAAATCTTGCTTTGAACTTGATATTGGGTTAGATCAGCATTTGTTTTTGAATAATATTTGATTTAGAAAAAGTTATGTTAGAAAAGTGCAATCAGTGTTATTATTATTATTATTGTTATTTTGCTTAAAAGAGAAAACCTAAAAAGATTACATAAAAGTAAAACTAAATCTCTAAGGGGAACTTCAAATACTTGAAGACCTTCTCTCTTTTCTTTAACTAGTTTATTTACTTTATTGGTTTCTTCATTGTCTTCCTTAGGAATATGTCGAATGACCCAATGTCCTATCTTTAGACAAAACTTGATGGATTCTTTTGATCAAGGTTGAGTCAGAATCATTACCAGCTTGGACTTGAATTGTTAAGACTGTCTCCATGCTATCATATTGAATTATCAGGCTATCATAACTCCGCTCCAAAAGAATTGTTAAACCATCCAAGATGCTCCACATTTCAGCCTCCATAAAAAAAAATCCCAAATATTTGTTATAACCTAAGATCTATTCTTCATTTTGATCTCTCAGTACTCCTCCAGTCATAGCAAAATCGATTCCCTCTTTGACTGTGCCATTTGATCTTAAGTAAACCCAATTGTTGTCCATGGACGAAAGTGATGGAGAGATTTGCAAAGCCTCCTTTGTAGCCTTATTATTAGAAAGGGTATAATGTTTAGCCCAATTATAAAAGACTTTAATAATTACATTTGCGCTGCATGAACTACCCAAAAATAAAAGAAAATTACAACATATATGCCACACAGTGAGACCAAAAAAATATTGCCTATCAACATCTCCAAACTGTATTTGGTGATGGTTTTGTAGGTTTTTTACTAGCCACTCAAGTAGACCTCCTTAGAAGAATAGGGGCAACTTATCAGCCGGGACGACGAGCTTCCAAATATCTCTAGCTGCATGACAATCTCTTAAAATATGAGCCACATCTTCAAACGCATAGTGACAAAACCCACAAAAACTATCCATACTATTACGCCTCTTCACTCTTTCTATATTAGTAAGCTAACATTGCTAAAGGGCAAGCCAAATAAAGAATTTAACCCTTTGAGGCCCTGAAAATTTCATGGGAGTTGCCAAACTATCTCTAACAAAAGTGTTATTTCAGAAACTCATAAATGTGTGTGACATTACAATAAAAAGTGTAATAAATTATTGAAATACCAAAAGAAAAGCATATATAATGAACAAAAATTCATGTGTGTCTCTATTTGTGCCTTTTTGTTTATTTCTTATCGCGTGTATTAAATTATTTCAACACTAACATCTTTTTGTCTTTAATGTTAGTATTGTTTAAAAAAAAAAACGGTCTATTTTACCTCTATCTTGGGTTTCTTAATTGTCCTATGTCGATCGTCGGCATATTTACCGAGAAAGTACTTAAGCAAGTTTATGATTTGAGAGGACATGAGTTCATTGGACCAAACTAGGTTGGTCAGTGTTGTTCCACTTGCCCCACGGTCGATAACTTTCAAGGAAAATTTTGTTCTTCATTTGTTAAAATGATTTCTGGTTTTTTTTTTTTGTTCATTTTCTTACATTCTTGCAACTATTAAGAGAAACTCTAAATCAAAACTATCTATGTATTCTTCTTCTTCTTCTTCTTCTTCTTTTTAAAAAAGAATCGATGTATAAATTTGGTTGAAATTTTGAGTTGATTTGTTAGCATTTTAGGTTTGAGCTATCTTCAATTCCAATTTAAAAACATCTTTTATTGAAGCAAATTGAGAAAAACAATGAGAAAAAAAGCATATTTAATGTTGGTTATTTTATGAAGAATGAATTGAGATAGAAAGTAAAAGATATATCAAAATGAAGTAATCAAGTTATGATCTTCAATTTCATTACTACACACCAACTTTACATGTACAACAATGCTTAAAATAATATTAAATAATTACAACTTGGCAAGTCCTGAACTTGTACAGTACAACTTGCCTCTCCATTGGTTGATTTTAGTCTAATCAGCAACCAAAACATCTTGTCAAAATTTTATCGTTTCACAACGAGTTGGCAACTTGCAGAGTGAGGGCTCGCCTAATAGAGCTCACACCTTTAGTGACTTCACAACTTTGGTCAGCTCGTTGTAACACCCATAACTCAATTTTTTCATCGGATTTAAGATTACGATGTATTACCGTACTTTATAGAACAATCGAAAACAGATAGTATCGAGTTGTCAAATTAATTAACAGAATTTTATCATAATTCAAATTGGAGTAATACATACATTTACAAACATTAAATCGAGCCTATGAGGCCTTAAAATTAATTTAGAAATAATTAGAGACCAATTCGAAACAAACCAGAAAGTTGGAGAAAAAATTGAAACTTTTCAAAATAGAGGTCACACGGCTGTGTGGCCAAGCCATGTGACACAACCCAGGCCGTGAGGTGCAGGAACATGGCCATGTGGCAAACCGTGTGATAGATCGTGTACCTTTCAAAATAAATCCACAAGACCGTATCGCAAGTTATGTGCTAGCCCGTGTAGCATTCAAAATACCCTCACATGGCCGTGTTGCGGACCGTGTGCTAGACTGTGTTCAATTCGATGTTAGGTCACATGGTCATGTCACAAGTCGTGTGCCAACCCATATGAAAATTGCATCTAACAAAGTTCAGGGCACACGCCCGTGTGGGTTGTTCGTTTGTGACATACAGCGGTGTGACTACCCATGTTCCAGGCTGTGTATATCCAAAAATGACCCAAACATGCTTAATTCACATCCAAATGCTTAGGTACCTAAATCAATTCTTAATACAATATTATAAGACTTCAAAATGCATTTCAATGACACCCAAAACATGCCAAAACAAACATTTTAAGGTCTAACCAATATGTCAGCCATGACACCATATTTCAAGTACTTTCACTTCATTTCCTTAATTAAGTACACAAGCTACAAGCACATTCAAATAACTTATTTTCTATCTCAAAATGCTATACCATAAAATCAAATATGCACCTCACTTAGTTATTTATACCATATCATCATATGCACATTAACAACAACACCAATAAGTACTTATGAACCATTACAAACATAATCAATTTCTCCTATTACATGCCATATAAGCAAAGATGTTGTGATAGCCCTAATTTGGCCCTAGTCGGAAAGTGGTTTCGGGACCACAAAATTGAGTCATAAAAATAATTAACCGTTATAATCTATGCTTACTGTATGTGTACATACACGTGTGAAAGTTTCATATTTTAATTTGGTCAATTGTATGTGAAATTATTAAATAGGACTTATGTGAGAAAATTTTGAAATGTGATAGGTTAATCTTAAGTGGCCTATTAATGCATGTGACAAAGAGGATGGACTTGCATGTCAAATATTCATTTTATTTAGGTAGTGGCCGGCCATGATGATATGTTATATAGAATATATGTATTATTTAATTATAATGGCTTTATAATTTTAATTTAGTAATGAATTAATAAAAAGAAAATGGGTGATGAAAACAAAGCTTCACCTTTGTTCTTCTTGGCCGAAATGTAAGAGAGGAAAGGGGAGAAAACTTCATTCGGTTACCATAAGCTTAAATCAAGGTAAGAATTTTTATTAGCTTTTTAAAATTTTAGTTGTTTTTGAGTTAGTTATCAAGTTCTTATTTCAACCCATGTTAAAATTTTGAGTTTTGGGAGAATTTGAGCTTTCGGTCATGGTGGGAATAAAATAGAATACATGGTTGTCTTCTAGTTAAGGTACTTGTAAGTAGTTTGGATGAATGAAGAATAATAATTTAACCATTTTGCGTACTAGTGTAATTACCGAGTTTGAGTTAAGAATATCCTTGAGTGATGTTGTTTTTAAATGTCAAATGGGGAGCAAATGCCGTTTGGATGATTGAATAAATAAATAGAGAATTAAGTAATAAAAGGTTCGGCATTGTATATGAATTAAGGGTATAATTTTGAATAAAATGAGTATATGTGTTAATTACCTTGTATTTGAAGTTTTTAAGAACAGGTAGTGATTAATTAAAACGTTGAAGGTTAAATCTTTAAATTTAGTTGAATTTGAACATTCGGCATTACCTATGATATTAGATATGAGTGTATGAAAGGTTGATTTTGAGTAGTTAGGTGTGTTAAAATAGTTGATGATTGGGTGATTCTTATGGTTGTTTCGATTATGGTCTTGGCATGAGTAAAAAAATTTATATATGGAAATAGTTGTTATATTTTACGAAAGTGTTAATACAAGCATTTATGCTAAGGAATATTCAATTATGATACAATATATATGAGATGTTTATAATGGAATATATGTCGAGTAATTTCGGTTTGTTAAGTATGCGATACGTGTATGGCAAATTGTATATATAGAATGCATTGAAGTTACCCTATATGATCGAATAAGTAATTAGAATATTGGTGATATATATGTATTTCTATTCATGGTTAATTGGTATGTGAAATGGGTGTATGTTAGTTAAAAATATATACTTAAAGTGATGTGTTAATATAATTAGTTATATAGTTGGGTTTCAATATTGAGTATAAGGGATAAGAGCTTTAAATTGCCTTTGATGTTCGAAATGATTAAACAAATTTATTTGTTGAATTAAAGCTAAAGAGCATAGGGGGGCAATTTTGAATAAGGGAAAAGCGAAAGTAACCGAGTAGCCATTTCGCAACCGTTCAAATATATCCAAGGTAAGTTTTAAGTAGTTTCATTTAGTATATAATTGACGATGCCACTATAAGAGTATAGTAGGTAAATTGTGATCTTTGGCTTGCACTTAAATTAAGATGTAAAATAGATAATGCATGTATATGACTTATAGTTTGATGGCCACTTTGAATTTAGGATTAAATGATGAATAGAATGAGTGATATGAGATATAACCATTGAGCTAAAATGTGAATGATGATGTGCGTATCGAGTTTATATTCGAATGTAGTATACGACTATTAAGTGATAAGGTGACTGACATGTGTTATGATCAAATGTGTATGAGATTAAAAATATCCGGACATGAGGTCCGCAGGCTATATGCTGGAAAAATATCCGGACATGAGGTCCGCAGGCTATATGCTGGAAAAATATCCGGACATGAGATCCGTAGGCTATAGGCTAGAAATATATCCGGACATGAGATCCGCAGGCTATATGCTAGAAATATATCCGGACTTGAGGTCCGTAGGCTACGTGCTGGAAAAATATCCGGGTTAAAGACCCGCAGGCTTACGCTAGTAATGTATTCCGAGCTCTAAGATTTGACAGAACCGATACCAGTAAGTTAAATAAGATTTCAACTTTGAATATCAGTGGTAAACATCTTTGCGTAAGTATTATATGTTTTACATGTTAAGGTTCGTGTTATGTGCTTATATTTGAATTGATTTTTTTTAGTGATTTAATAGCATCATGGCACGAAATATATATATATATATGTGTGTGAATGAATTCGGTATCTGAGGATAAGACAATAATATAATTGGTTAATGTAAGTCACCATATGAAAGAATGTGATTAAAGGTATTAGTATAATCTATGTAAATAGTGAAATATGTGCAAGAAGTCTTGTGTATTCATACACACATATTCGGCCAATGGGTTTTGTAGCTAATGTACTGGTGTATATTTGGTCAAGTGAATTACAATTAGAATACAAGTTTTGTGATACTCAATGTTCAATTTTAATGATAAGCCTTAATAGTATGAATTGCTTAAAACTTACTAAGCCTCGAAAGCTTACTTTGTTTCTTATTTCTTTGTTTTATAGATTGTTGATTTTGGCTATCAACTCGGGGATCGTTAGCAGTTCTTCATACTATCGATCTTTTTGGTACAGTTATATTTTGGACTCGATATGGCATGTATAGGTTAGACTGTTGACAAAAATATGTTTTGAAATTGTAAATATCTTGGCCGTATGAAAATGGCACTTATGACTTATAAATCTGTATGTATTCAGTTTGATTTATACTAATTAAATGTTTAGCTTGGTAATACCTCATAGCCTATACCGGCAATCGGACACGGGCTAGGGGTTTTATAGATGTATTCAAAATCTATCAAATGATCCCCGGATAGTGTGATTCTACGAGTTGGTCTGATCTCCCGATCCACAAAATGTATCTACAAGAAATAAGACAAATAACACAAGTAAGCTTTCATAAAGCATAGTAAGTTCGTCAATTGAACGATAAATCTTACCAAATTTAATCACAACAAATCAAATAGTAAAATTAAAGAATAGAGTTCTTGTCACAATATTATTATAAGAATTCCTGTCAATCACAGCTCACAATAGGTGAGTATTGTGCAGCACAATAATTCAAATCATATTCCATATTACTACCATTTCAACTTTCCAAAAACACTTATACTTGGATAATTCATATCAGTAAAAATGACACATGATAAACGATTATAAACCAAGTCATCATTCTAATTATATCTCATTTCAGGTAATCTAAAGGATATAACATATTCGAGTTAACTTTAGAACTTTGACCGGCCCACGATGCTGCTCACACAAGCTGTAGAGAATTTGCAACACATGCAAAATCTCAAGTCATCGTTACGGTCTGTATCATCGGTACATAGTACCTACTAATTAATCCTTGGCTCACGATGTTGCTTACACAAGCTATAAAGAATCCACAACATATGCAGGATCTTAAGCCATCGTTATAGTCTATATCACCAATACATAGTACCTACTAATTAATCCCCGACTCACGATGTTGCTCACAGAAGCTGCAGAGAATCCGCAACATATACAAGATATCAAGCCATCGTTACAATCTGTATCATAAGTACATATCCTACTAAATAATCACAGGCTCAAGGCCTCATAGACAACACTGACACAAGGCTTGCTAAGAACAAAGCCCGATAAATAACAACGTCACAAAGCCTGATATTCAAGTACATCACGTACTCACAATATTCATTTGTTATTATTCTCAATTATTCAATAGTTAAGTACAAAATTGGATCTAATTATAATAAACATGTAATATGTAAGAATCCTTATAAACATATAATTATAGTACGAACCTACAAAATTGATTTATAGTAACGGTTCAAAGTACTTCAATCAGTGATCAACGTTGTATCAATTCATTATTTCCATTTTCATTTACACACATCAATATAATCCAACATTATGTAATTAAGTTCATATAATATCTTTAAAAATGTACTTAAATTAAACTAAACGAACTTACCAGACTAAACTACAACAACGACAAAGTACAAGGACTATTCTGTAATTTTTTCTTCCTCGATTTTCCATTTGTTCTTGATCTAAAACAATAATTTCATTCAATTCACTAATTACACAACAAAATTAACTCATTTTATGCAATTTAGTCCTTTTATACATTTTTTTACAAAATTTCCCCTAACATTTTACTTTTATTCAATTTAGTCCTTAAGCTCAAAACTTGCAATTTAACCAATTTTCATCAGAACCAAATTCATCTGAACGTATTAGGTCTCATTAAAGCCCATAATATCAGTTATTTCACCTCAAGTCCTTACCTTTTTATCACTTTAACTTTTTAGTCCTTAAACATTAAAATTAACAAAAACTACTTTATAAAATAGTCCTATTTAACAACCAAACTTAATATTCCATCATAAAAATTCAAGAATATACAAAACACATCAATGATATAATCCACAATGTTTAACAATTTTACAAATTAGTCACTGAATTAGCTTGATTGAGCTAATATGAGCTCAAAAACATAAAAATGACTAAAAACGAGTAAGGTTTACCTAACAAACAAAGCATCACAAGTGTCGAAACGAAAAATGGGAGTCGCCACCAATCATTTTTGATGAGGTGTGATCGGGTCACCTTAAATTAATCATTTTAATAAAATTAAGATTTACTAAAACGATAATTTTAGTCTACGAAAATCGAAAATGAGTTCGGAGTCGAGTTACATACGAGGAAGGATTAGCACCCTCGTCGCCCAAAAATTGGTACCTAGTTGATTAATTAGTGTCTTAGTGTCGAAGATTGAAAACTTGAAAGACTTTGAAATACGATCCCTCTTTGTATTAATGCTAATTTAAAAATGATCGAATAAATTTAAGGACTCTCTCATCTCGAAGTAATAAAATGTCACGCCCAGTAAGTTAGGACACGACATCTCGAACTTTGAGAATGAACTTGCTTTTATTTAAAATTAATGTATTCTAATTTTTTAAAAGGATGTTTGGCTATTTAGGATAAACGAGAAAAGTCGAAACCCAGTAAGTTAGGGCACGTTTTCTCGAATTTCTTAATACCGAATATTGCCTTTATTTGCAAAAGCTCTTATCTCGAGGTAACAAGATGTCGTATTCAATAAGTTAGGTCACAACACCTCGCATCTCCGAGAGTAAGCCTTTATTTCAAAACTCATATTGTGATTTAAAAGAATATTCCGTTATTTAGATTAAATGAGAAAAATCGAAACCCAGTAAGTTAGGGCACGATTGTCTCGAATTACCAAATACGGAATATTACTTTTATGAAAGAATTATTTTAATGTATTGAGTAAAAAAAATATAACGTGATTTATAGTAAAACATAAAAGCAAATTATGGTATTAATTCGTATAATAACATAATAATAGGTGCGACAGTGTCAAAAAATAATTATATGGGCAATTATAAAAGATGAAATAATAGCAAGGCTAGTAATATGTAAACATAAACAAATGTATGAGGAAAATGAAATGATCGAATACATAAGTAAATAAATAAATAAATAAAATAAATAAAACATGGCAAAATAAAAATGACAATGACAATGATAACGAAAACGATAATAATAGTAATATAAATAATAATAGTATAAAATGATAATAATACATATGGTATTAAACATGATAATAATAGTAATAATGTAAATATGATATAGTAGGGAACATATATATGTAAAACATATAACACTAGATTAAAATATATGCAATATTTATTGAAAACAATAATAATATATAAAAAATAACTAATAATAGCGATATATAAATATATACAAATATGTATTAAAATATATACGTAATAATAGAAATAAAAATATATACATAATATATACATACTAGAAATAATAATAATATTGAAAAACAAATATTACATAAATATACACATATATATATTGAAAATTTATATATAATAATGATATTAAAAGTATGCACAAAAATAAAAATAGTATAATATAAAGTGGAAAATAATGATAATAATATATGAATAAAGAAAATATATATATATATATATATACATACATATACAAACAACATATTCATAATAATAGTATTGAGTATTAAAAGTATATATATAATATAGACAAAAATATATGCATAATGTAGTATTGAAAGTATTTACTTGGGATAATATAAAAAATATATGAATAATGTGATATTAAAATATATACATAAAAATATAATAATAAAAAATATAAAATATATACATAATATAGTATTAAAAAATATATAATACATACACATTAGAAATAATAATAATAATAATGTTACAAAACAATTTTAATAATACTTCATAAATATATACATATATATGTTAAAATAAATACATATTAATATTAAGATGATGATAATATTAAAATAACCATTGATAACTTTACATATAAATATATATACATATAAGTGTAATAATAGCATTTATAATACTAATACTAATAATAAATATAAATAATGTGTACATGAAAAATAATAATAATATGATAATAAAAAACAAAAAAAGGCAGTGCGATATAATAATAACGTAAGGAAAATAAAAGAATAATATTTATAATAAAAGAAAATAAAAGAGTGTATTTAAAAGTGTATATATAATATTATTGGAACTAATATTAAAAATTAAAATAGCAAAGATAATATAAAAATCAGCTTAAATTAAAAAAAAAGACTAAATTCAAATTAAAAACGAAGTTTTGGGGAAAATTTGAAATAAAAAAAAGAAGAAAAGGGGTTATTTAAACCGCGTGAAACAACGGAGGGCCTAAAGTGTAATAACCCCCTTCCTAAAACGCACAGCATCAGCTAGGATTAAATTGAAAATCGCGACAAATTTCGGGGCCAAATTAAAAATAAAAAATGACTTGATTGCAAAGTAATAAAAAAGTGGAGGGGCTAAATGTGCAAATAGCCCCTCCAATGAAAACACGCGGATCCTAAAGTTGGAGCGGGTCGGGTCGCGGGTCGGCCATGGGTTAAGGGCCAAAACGACATCGTTTTGGCATTAGTGACTTAAGCTTAAAATGACGTCGTTTTGATGGGCTATATAAGTCAAATTTCTTAAAAAAAAAACTCATTTTCCAGCCAAGGTCCGGCCAGTCACCACCGTGGGCTCTGCCGCCGGCGCCACCGCCGGCCACCATGCATGGTGGCCGAAAATTCAGAAAAGGGTATTTTTTTGTATTTTTTATATGCTTTTAAGATATATGTATATGTAAAGAAAAGAAGAAAGAAAGAAAAAAAAAAGGGAAGATTTGAAAAGAAAGAAAAAAGGAAACGAAAATCACCTTTTTTCGGTTTTGATTTTGTTTTTCATTTCTTTCTCTTTTTGATGTTCAATCTCGATTATGTGTTTGAGAAATATGTTGTTTTTATTGATTAAAAAAAACCTTCTCTACATTTGGTTCTTCCCTTGGCTTATAAAGCCATTTACAAAATTTATTATAAATATTTTGCTGTCTTTTCTTCTTTTTGGCTTTTGCAGGTGCAAGTGGAGCAAGTGGAGGTGCTGCAGGGCGATGGAGTAGGTGGCGGTGCAAAGGCGTCAGAGGGCAGGTGGCCATAGGTGGCTAGGGTTTTGTCTTTTTCTGAAAATAGGTTTAGGCTGTATTGGGCTAGGGTTTTTATTATTTGGGCTTAGTTTGGGCTTAGTTTGGGCTTGTTTTGTAATTGGTTTTTATTTTATTGGGCCTGGCAAATTAAGGGTCTTACAGCTGCCCCTCTTTGCTCGTTGTCGTGTAGGGAACAGAGCAAAGACATTTAAGAAAGACCAAATTTGCCCGGTTTCACCGAGTCTTGACTTCTTTGGTGCTCCACTTCTTTATGTAGCCTTGCTCCAGTCCACTGCATCTTGATGCTTCGATCCATTCCACTGTAACTTCAAAAAGGTGAGATCTGTGATTTATAGCTTCGATCTACTCGGCTGAAACTTCAAGGAGATACGAATGGTGGCTTCGAGCCTCTCAAGTGCCATTTCAGGGAGAAGGGATTTATAGATTCCAGCCTGTTACCCTACTGTTTAGGGGGTTAAGGCTTACCGTCTTCGATCTGCTCCACTACTGCTTAGGGAGACAAGATCTGTAATTCAACTTGTTTCCCTACTGCTTAGGGGTTTAAGGCTTATCGCCTTCGTTCTGTTTCCCTACTGCTTAGGGTGATAAGATCTATAAATTCAGCCTGTTACCCTACTGCTTAGGGGTTTAAGGCCCATCATCTTCGATCTGTTTCCCTACTGCTTGGGGGTTAAGATCTGTAAATTCAGCTTGTTACCCTATTGCTTAGGGGTTTAAGGCCCATCGCCTTCGATCTTTTTCCCTACTGCTTAGGGGGTTAAGATCTGTGAATTTAGCCTGTTACCCTACTGTTTAGGGGTTTAAGGCCCATTACCTTCGATCTGTTTCCCTACTGCTTAGGGGGTTAAGATCCATCACCTTCGATCTGTTTCCCTACTGCTTAGGGGGTTAAGATCTGTAAATTTAGCCTGTTACCCTACTGCTTAGGGGTTTAAGGCCCATCGCCTTCGATCTGTTTCCCTACTGCTTAGGGGGTTAAGATCTGTAAATTTAGCCTGTTACCCTGCTGCTTAGGGGTTTAAGGCCCATCGCCTTCGATCTGTTTCCCTACTGCTTAGGGGGTTAAGATCTGTAAATTCAGCCTGTTACCCTACTCCTTAGGGGTTTAAGGCTCTTCGTCTTTGATTTGCTCTACTACTGCTTAGGGAGACAAGATCTGTAAATTTAGCCTGTTACCCTACTACTTGTGGGGTTAAGGCCCTTCATTTTCGATCTGCTCCACTACTGCTTAGGGAGACAAAATTTGTAATTCAGCCTATTACCCTACTGCTTAGGGAGTTAGGGCTAGTGAATTCGCCGATCTAGGGACATGACCTGTAGAATCAGTTCCATGTATTTATGCTTATGCCAAAGAATTAGGATGCTATGATTGAAATGAATCAAATGTTCCTAACTAGATGTGCTAAGAATGATCTATAAATGCATGGATCCATTTTTAAAATCTTAAAGTGTCATCACTCATTATTCATCAGAGTTTTATCACTGTCGTATTATGCTGGCTTCCTGCTCGACTAGCGTTCCAACGAAAACCTACAGAAACTACCCATTTTGCTCGACCGGCTTGCCTCACTGTAGTTTCACAGTTTCTTCCACTGTACCTTCTAGGACACAAAGTTTGTACTTCCCGCTGCATTTCAGGGGAATAATCATTTGATTTCTTCTATCCATCCTGCTGCCACTCAAAGGTATAGGATTTGCATCATCTTCAATCAATTTGATCTGTTACACCATTCCTTAGGTGTAATGAACAAATGTATATGCCTGATATCTGTATGAATACAGAATACCATTTTTCTTTTCTCGAGAATAATCTCATTGCTTGTTCTTTGCCGGGATTATAACACCAATATAATTTTTCTGCTCAACCAATATCTTTGACAGAAAACCTAATGAGATAATTTCAATTTGGGCTCAAATATTTCCAACCCTTAGGCTTCGTGAGTTTTGAATAATGGTCCTGTTTCAGGCTCCTGTACTATTTAGAAGCTCCCAAAGTAATATGCAAAAATTCTTTTGTGAAAGTATTATTGGTCCATTAATCATTATTTCAATGCAAAATGTTTGAAAAATATCAAAACGATGGACAAGAAGGAAATTGGTTGGGAGCATAGCTCGAAATGAATAAATTAATCAAAGATTGCAAATGCAATAAGAAGGAAATTAACTCAAAATGAATAAGTTAATCAAAGATTGCCATGCAATAAGAAGAAAATTTATTCGGGCATATCTTGAAAAGAATCAAAGATAACAAATTCAAAATAGGCAAAATGGAAGCTAGATGCCCCAAATATCGCAGCTTGAGCTTATCTGTACTAACTTCTGAAGGACCTTTCTGAGCTCAATATGTGTTTAGGGGATTCGGAGTACTTTGTCGATGCCCCAAGACGTAGCATACTTCTTCATTGTTAATTCAGGCATAGCAAGACTAATGTATGCCCCACTTTGATCCAAATTTGAGCCGCCCCTTTCGAGTTTTCAACTCAAATCCTCTTTGGTCTCAAGGCGCCCTTTGCGGGTTTTCGCCATGGCCTCTCCTTCTTTTTTTTTTCAAGGCACCCTTTGTGGGTTTTCACCTTGGCCTCTTTCCTTTTAGGTAGAATATTCCTTGACTAGATTTGAATTCACTGGATTGGGCAAATCTTTGCCATCAACGCTCCTTCAGAATGGACCTTTTTTACTACATAAAATCCTTCCCAATTTGGCATCCACTTTTCTTTGAAGTCCTTTTGTATATGAAGGGTCTTCTTTAATATCAAGTACCCCTAGTGAAATTCTCTAGGATGAACCTCTTCATCGTAAACTCGTATCGTTCATTGGACCATGACTGATAGCTTTCAACCTCTTTTCTTCAAATTCAACTGATCATATCGAGATTGGATCCATTTTTCCTTATCCAATCTTCAACTCAGTCAAGACTCAGAGACAAGGAATCTCTTCTTCAAAAACTGTTTTTATCCCATAGACTAATGAAATATGCTGCCCCGGCGAAGGTCTTGGCCAACATTCGATGAGGATAGAGGGTAAATGATGACTTCTTATGCCAATATTTACAAGTCTCGGTCATCTTCCCCATTATCCTTTTTTTTGCCTTTGCCGCACTACAATATAGTGCCTAATCTTTGCACAGACTACAAACTTTGGACATTGTACAGTTGTGTTAGACATGATCTTTTCTGCCATTCTTTGTTGGCACATTTTTTCCTCTTTTTTTTTGGAATTTGATGACTGTCGACTTAGTAACATTGGCATATGAAATGACTTTCACCCTTTTCACGAAGTAATCAACGACCCCAAAGATGAATCAGTATCGGTTAAAAGCTTTTGACAAGATCAGCCCTATAATATATGTGCCCCACATATAGAAAATTTGTGAAGAAATTGAAGAGGCATAAAAGTCTTGTCTTCCTTCGTTTGGCATTCATGGCTTAACTGATACAATCCCCATCCATGGTGGATCAGCAGTACCCCAACCTTATGATTAGTTTGGCTAACGTAAGACCATAAACATGTGTCCTTCTGACGCCCGTATGGACCCTTTTTAGCATCCATAGGCCTTAGTAGCCCAGGCATATCTTAATGCGATCATGTGAAAACATCTTTGAATTCTTAGAACGACTCAATGATGTTTCACTTTGTCTTTGGAGTGATGCAGACTCCAATGTTTTGCCTCTTTCTCTTGTCCTAGGCTTACTGTCCACCGACTTTTGTAAGGTAGGGTCTGTTTTCATCTTATTCTACCATCCTTAACACATCAAGAGATATGTTACAATCTCTGTCATCCTCCAAGTCCTGAGATCCCTCAAGACTCATATCTCGCTCAAAAAGAGATTCTAGGTCAGTAGCAACGTCGCTCATGTCGTTGATATCTGGGGACCTATTGAAGGCAGATGCCAAAGAATAAATGATTCTAAGGATGTTTATTTGTATGGTATGATCTTGAATGAATAATAAATGAATACTTGAAAGAAAGTCCAAAGAACAAAAGAATCTATGAACAATTATTTGTATAGTATAAAAAGAATATTTACTCAAAAAAGATGCATTTTATTGAAATAAAGACTTAGGACACAAGCCTATTTCATAAAAGGATTTTTATTGCTTCTAGGCTTAAAGCAACAAGCGTGTTTTGAATATTACTCTAGATTAGTTCTAAAAATAAAGGGATCTCTTCCACAATCCCATTTTTCAAAACACTCCCAAGTATGAAAAAGTTTGGAGACTTTTATTTTCCTAGGCCCAATTAAATAAAAACCAATTACAAAACAAGCCCAAACTAAGCCCAAATAATAAAAACCCAAGCCCAATACAGCCTAAACCTATTTTCAGAAAAAGACAAAACCCTAGCCACCTATGGCCACCTGCCCTCTGACGCCTCTGCACCGCCACTTACTCCACCGCCCTACAGCACCTCCACTTGCTTCACTTGCACCTGCAAAAGCCAAAAAGAAGAAAAGACAGCAAAATATTTATAATAAATTTTGTAAATGGCTTTATAAGCCAAGGGAAGACCCGAATGTAGAGAAGGTTTTTTTTAATCAATGAAAACAACATATTTCTCAAACACATAATCGAGATTGAACATCAAAAAGAGAAAGAAACGAAAAACAAAATCAAAACCGAAAAGAGGTGATTTTCGTTTCCTTTTTTCTTTCTTTTCAAATCTTCCTTTTTTCTTTCTTTCTCCTTTTCTTTACATATACATATATCTTAAAAGCATATAAAAAATACAAAAAATACATTTTTTGAATTTTTACCACCGTCTTGTGGTGGGCAATAATGGCCAACATGAGCCATGATGGTGGTGGCGGGACCTTGGCCGATTCGGCTGAGTGGGGAGAGGTGAGAGAGTTTGAGAGAAGGGGTTAGGTTTTTTTTATGAAATGGGGAAAATGAGTTTTTTTTGGGGAAATTTGACTTATATAGCCCATCAAAACGACGTCATTTTGGGCTTAAGTCACTAATGCCAAAACGACGTCGTTTTGGCCCTTAACCCATGGCGGACCCGCGACCCGACCCTCTCCAACTTTAGGATCCACGTGTTTTCATTGGAGGGGCTATTTGCGCATTTAGCCCCTCCGCTTTTTTATTACTTTGCAATCAAGTCATTTTTTATTTTTAATTTGGCCCTAAAATTTGTCGCGATTTTTAATTTAATCCTAGCTGATGCTGTGCGTTTTAGGAAGGGGGTTATTGCACTTTAGGCCCTCCGTTGTTTCACGCGCGTTTAAATAACCCCTTTTCTTCTTTTTTATTTCAAATTTGCCCCAAAACTTCATTTTTTATTCGAATTTAGTCCTTTTTTAATTTAAGTTGATTTTTATATTATCTTTACTATTTTAGTTTTCAATATTAGTTCGATAATATTATATATATACTTTTAAATACATTTTTATTTTATTTTATTATAAATATTATTATTTTATTTTCCTTACGTTATTATTATATCGTGTCGTCTTTTTTTGTTTTTTAATTATCATATCATTATTATTTTCATGTACACATTATTTATATTATTTTTATGATTATTATTGTATTTATTTTTACTACTATTATTAATATTAGTATTATAATTACTATTATTACACTTATATGTATATATATTTATATGTAAAGTTATCAATGGTTATTTTAATATTATCATCATCTTAATATTAATATGTATTTATTTTTAACATATATATGTATATATTTATGAAGTATTATTAAAATTGTTTTGTAATATTATTATTATTTCTAATGTGTATGTATTATATATATTTTAATACTATATTATGTATATATTTTATATATATATATTTTATATATATATATTTTATGTATATATTTTAATATCACATTATTCATATATTTTTATATTATCCCATGTAAATACTTTCAATACTACATTATGCATATATTTTTGTCTATATTATATGTATACTTTTAATACTCAATACTATTATTTTGAATATGTTGTTAGTATATGTATGTATATATATATATATATTTTCTTTATTCATATATTATTATCATTATTTTCCACTTTATATTATACTATTTTTATTTTTGTACATACTTTTAATATCATTATTATATATAAATTTTCAATATATAGATGTGTATATTTATGTAATATTTGTTTTCAATATTATTATTATTTCTAGTATGTATATATTATGTATATATTTTTATTTCTATTATTACGTATATATTTTAATACATATTTGTATATATTTATATATCATTATTATTAGTTATTTTTTTATATATTATTACTGTTTTCAATAAATATTGCATATATTTTTAATCTAGTATTATATGTTTTACATATATATGTTCCCTACTATTTCATATTTACATTATTATTACTATTATCATGTTTAATACCATATGTATTATTATCGTTCTATACTATTATTATTTATATTACTATTATTATCGTTTTCGTTATCATTGTCATTTTATTTTGTCATGTTTTATTTATTTTATTTATTTATTTATTTACTTATGTATTCGATCATTTCATTTTCCTCATGCATTTGTTTATATTTACATATTACTAGCTTTGCTATTATTTCATCTTTTATAATTGCCCATATAATTGTTTTTTGACACTGTCGCACCTATTATTATGTTATTATCGAATTAATACCATAATTTGTTTTATGTTTTACTATAAATCACGTTATATTTTTTTACTCAATACATTAAAATAATTCTTTCATAAAAGTAATATTCCGTATTTGGTAATTCGAGACAATCGTGCCCTAACTTACTGGGTTTCGATTTTTCTCATTTAATCTAAATAACAGAATATTCTTTTAAATCACAATACGAGTTTTGAAATAAATGCTTACTCTCGGAGATGCGAGGTGTCGTGTCCTAACTTATTGAATACGAAATCTTGTTACCTCGAGATAAGAGCTTTTGCAAATAAAGGCAATATTCGGTATTAAGAAATTCGAGAAAACGTGCCCTAACTTACTGGGTTTCGAATTTTCTCGTGTAACACCCCGAACCCGAGACCGTTGCCGGTGTCGGACACGAGGGGTTAACAAGCCAAAACCACTTATGGCACCGACCAATTTGACATTCCAGGCAAGCTGGAAAACTGCATTGCTGTCGCCTTAAAAAGCATATCTCGAGTTTCACAACTCGGAAAGTGATTCCGTAAATTTTCCCTGAATTTAGACTCATATATCCATCCATGGATTTATTTTTATAATTTTTGGTCGGGCCAATTGGTACAGTTTATTAGTTAAAGTCACCCATGTTACAGGGGTCGACTACACTGACCTTCAGCGTTACAACTTGAATATCTCTCTGTACAGGGTTTCAATACTGATGCCGTTTGTTTCTAATGAAACTAGACTCAAAAAAGGAATCTGCACATATTAGGCATGACTTCTAATTCATTCTGGATAATTTATGGTAAATTTTCAAAGTCGCGACAGGGGACCCAGAAACCGTTCTGGCCCTGTCTCACGATAACTTTAATATCTCTTAACACGTAACTCCCATGACCGTTTCGTTTCTTCCATATGAAAGTAGACTCATCAAGGTTCATTTACATAATTCTTTCACTATTTAATACCATCCCTACAATTTTTGGTAATTTTTCACATTCCCGTCACTGAAGCTGGCAGCACCTGTTTTTAAGGTAGGTCTTACCTATTTTGTAGTCTCCATGAACCAACTAGTCTTGCCATACATAGGTTCACCTATGATCATTTTTAGCCATTCCAATGGCTGATCATGTGACCAACACTCCCATTTCCAATCCATAATCACATCATGAAACCATATATATATATACAAATCACGAATGGTCTAAGTTAGTACTTTACTTCTACTGAGCCATTTTAGCATGGCCGTACACATGTACATCACAACACATTTGAACCAACAAGGGTAGTCCTATACATGCCATTTCAAAGTTCAACCAAAATTATACCAAAATGGAGGCTTTGATAGTGTGGATGGCTTGACTTCAATGATCCGTATCCGATCGCTAACGAACAAAATCTATAAAGCAAAGAGCCAAAGCAACGGGTAAGCATTTTTATGCTTAGTAAGTCTCAAGCAATAAAATCAGCTTTAACTAAAGCATTACATTCACATAGCCAAATGAATCATTTCATTAATACACATTCACATAATCATACTTACTTCACACTTCATCATTGTATACTTTCACAAGATATCAACCAATTCAATAGCTGAAAATTCGTTAGTCGATTGAGCGAATGTTACTCAAACATATCGACTTTTCCAATGCACATATAAACATACCTTATCCTTTGGGCTTTTCGAGCGTACTAATTAAATTTATTACAGCAACCAACGCTCACCTTCAGCCCAAGCTTCTTGAATACAACCGGATATAACCACATGCACGAATGCCTTGGTCTTAGCGGATAGAACGACTTGCACAAATGCCTTGGGTATTAGCCGGATTTAACAACTTGCACGAATGCCTTGGTCTTAGCCCGGATTTAGTCACTAGCATAATTGCCTTGGTCTTAACCAGATTTAACTACTAGCATAAATGTCTTGGGACTTAGCCGGATATCATTTAATTGCTCATGCACACACATACATCAATAGTTATTACACATCCATGTTTCGTTTTCGTTACTAAGGCTCAAACACAAACATATCACTAGCATAATCGCCTTGGGACTTAGCCGGGTATCATTCAAATACTCATACACACATAAATCAATAATCATTACACATCCATATTTCATTTCACATAATTGAGTAGGGTCATTTCTTGAGGACTTACCTCGGATGTTGTCGAACGGCTTCAACGGCTATTCGATCACTTTTTCCTTCCCTTTATCGGATTTAGCTCCCTTTGCTCTTGAGCTTAACGAATACAAGTAGAAGTATTCAATATTTTCTCAATAATGTTTACTAGTCAATCACATTCGGCATCTCATATCATCTCACTTTATTACAATTTATCATTCAACCTTTGAACCAAAACGCCATTATATGGCCACATATACATACATCCATATATTTAAGCTCAAGAATTTTAACATAACATCAAGTGCTCAAATTACTCATGTGGCCGATTATACATGGTCATAAATACACAAAATCAAAAATAATTTCAAGGTTTTTCACCCTATACATGTACTAGGCTGAATGTACATGCAAATTTCACAACATTCTTCAACAAATTTCTTCTTTAAACAAACATATTTATCACTTTCTTCATCACCAAAATATCATGTGCAAACATATATACACATATAGGTGCAAGGCAATTTCAAGGTGTCCATAACCATCCAAAGCACAAATTTTAACTAACATGCAAGAAGCATAAACCATGCTCATGAATGCTTCATGGCGAATACATCACAATCATGCCTCTTTCAACTTCGGTCATGGTTAAACAAAAGAAAACTCAATGTCTTACTCAAGATTGCTACAAAGAAATTTCAAGAGTAGACAATCCATCATTGCATGCATCATTAGCAAGCTTCACATTTAGCATGCAATGGCTTTAACACAATAACAACTTTGGCCAAATACCATTCCCATGGCATAACAAGGATTTGAACCATGGCTAACATGAACATCAAGTTAGCAACTAAAACATGCATGAAACTCATAACACAACCTCATACATACCTTAATCTTGATGCAAGTTTAGCCAAATCTCCTTCTAGATCTCTTCTAAACAAAGAAAATGAAGCAAAAATCTCTTCTTCCTCTTAGAATTTTCGGCCAAAAGAAGGAGAGAACAAGGATGAACAATTTTTTTTTTGTTTTTCTTTCACTTGCACGGCAATGGGGGATTGCTACACTCTCACACACATTTTTTTATTTCTCTTCCCACATCTAATTATTTTATCACTTAATACATCATGCATTAACAAAACATGTCATAACATGTTTTCTTTGCCCGTAATTCCTTGCCATGGCCGGCCACCACCTATAAAAAGGGGAATTTGACATGCAAGTCCATTGTTTTGCATGCATGCTTTAATTAGTCATCACACAATTCCCTATCGTACTTTCAAAGTTTACTACTAAGTCCTTTCTAGTGAAATTCACCTTTATAACACTAAATCAATCACCAAAAAATTGTCACACATGAGCACACACATATTATAGGCATCAAAATAAATTTTAAATTATTTTTATGCCTCGGTTTTGTGGTCCCGAAACCACATTCCGACTAGGGTCAATTTTGGGCTGTCACAACTCTCCCCCACTTAAGAAATTTTCATCCCCGAAAATCTTACCGGTAAATAGGGTTGGGTATCACTCTTTCATAGAGTTCTCGGTTTCCCAAGTAGCTTCTTCTATCCCGTGTTTGAGCCATAACACTTTCACTAGCAGAACCCGCTTGTTTCGCAACTCTTTCACTTCACGTGATAGGATACGAATCGGTTCTTCCTCATAACTCATATTGGCTTGAATTTCAACCTCCGATGGACTAATCACGTGCGATGGATCGGATCTATAGCGTCGAAGCATCGAAACATGAAAGACATCGTGAATCTTTTCGAGTTCGGGGCAAAATCGACGATATGCCTTTGGACCGACTTCGCTCGGATATCTCATATGGCCCAATGAACCTCGGGCTCAACTTGCCCTTACGGCCGAATCGAGTATCTTTTCCAAGGTGAAACCTTGAGAAACACTTTATCTCCCACGATGCTCGATGTCTTTACGCTTCAGATCCGCGTCGACTTACGACGATCGGAGGCTATTTTCGACTTTCACGGATTACTTTCACTTTCATTCAGCATCTCTAATCAAATCCACCCGAAAATTTTGCTTTCACCGAGCTCGGTCAAAACAATGGTGTACGGCATTTACGATCGTACAAAGCCTCGTAAGGTGCCATCCTAATACTTGATTGAAAACTATTGTTATAAGCGAATTCAATCAAAGGCAAATACCGTTCCCATGAACCAATCGAACTCGAGGATGCAACATCTCAACATATCCTCAAGTATCTGAATTATCCGCCGGATTGACCATCGGTTTGGGGTGAAAGGCGGTCTTTGAAATGCAACTTGGTACCCAAAGCTTCTTGCAACTTCTTCCAAAATCGCGAGGTAAATCTCGGATCTCTATCCCACACGATAGAAATAGGCACCCGTGTAATCTCACAATTTGAGAAGCGTACAATTCGGCTAATTTGTCCATTGAAAAATTAAATGCGTCACGGGGACAAAGTGAGCCGACTTAGTCGATCTATCTACCACGACCCAAATCGCATCCTTCTTGCTTGTCGACAATGGCGGTCCGGATACAAAGTCCATTGTGACTCGATCCCATTTCCACTCGGGTATCATGATCGGTGAAGTAATCTGAAGGCACTTGATGTTCCGCTTTCACTTGTTGACATATTAAACATCTCAAACAAAGTCGGAGATGTCTCGTTTCATACCATGCCACCAAAACCGAGCGTTTCAAATCGTTGTACATCTTCGTACTCCCGAGTGGATTGCCATTCGGCTACAATGGGCTTCGTTCGAATTATCGAAATAAGTTCAATTCTTTGGAACACAGACGACTCTGAACCTCAAACAATCGTCATCATCGATCCGAAACTCCGATTCCCTGCCACACACTCGGCCCGTTTGCAACCAACTCATCGTCGACCTTCCGAGCTTCACAAATTTGATGTATCAATAATGGTTTGGCTTTCAATTCAGCTACTAACACGTTGTTGGATCGAGCGGACAAGTGCACATTCATTGCTCGTAAGCGAATAATGATTTACGACTCAAGGCATCCGCAACCACATTCGCCTTTCCGGGTGATAGTCAATGACCAGCTCATAATCCTTTAACAGCTCGAGCCAACGTCTTTGTCGCAGATTTAAGTCTCTTTGAGTCATCAAATATTTGAGACTTTTGTGATCCGAATACACATGGCACTTCTCACCAAATAAGTAATGTCGCCAAATCTTTAAGGCGAATACGATAGCAGCCAATTCGAGATCATGGGTCGGATAATTTTTCTCATGTGGCTTTAATTGCCTCGACGCATAGGCCACAACTCGACCTTCTTGCATCAATACGCAACCTAACCCAAGTAGGAGGCGTCACTATAGATGACAAACTCTTTGCGATTCGGGTTGCACTAGAATTGGGGCTTCATCAAATAAGTTTTAGTTGATCGAAACTTTTCGACATTTCTCCGACCATTCGAACCTTACGTCCTTTTGGAGTAACCGTCATTGGCGTGGCTATCGTTGAGAAGCCTTTTACAAATCGTCGGTAATAACCGGCCAGCCCCAAAAAGCTCCGAACCTCGGTAATATTTCTCGGAGGCTTCTAGTTAAGTATGGCTGAAATTTTGTTTGGGTCGACTCGAATGCCCGATGCCGATATCACATGCCCCAAGAAGCTAACCTCTCTTAACCAGAACTCACACTTGCTGAACTTAGCATATAATTGCTTATCCCGTAGAATTTGCAGCACTAACCTCAGGTGTTCAGCATGTTCGGTCTCATTTCTTGAATAGACCAAGATGTCATCAATGAACACGACACGAACCGATCCAAATATGGTCCGAAAATCCGATTCATTAAATCCATAAATACCGCAGGGGCATTAGTAAGTCCAAACAGCATCACTAGGAACTCGTAGTGACCATATCTCGTTCTGAAGGCAGTCTTGGGTACGTCCGAATCTCGAATTAGATGGCGATAATAGCCCGATCTCAAATCTATTTTCGAGAACACCGAGGCTCTTTGATTGATCGAACAAATCGTCGATCTGTGATAACGGATATTTGTTCTTTATCGTCGCTTTATTAAGTCGACGATAGTCGATGCACGACCTCATGGTTCCATCCTTCTTTTCACAAACAACACCGGCGCACCCCAAGCGAAAAAACTCGGCGGGCAAAACCTCTATCCACCAATTCTTGCAACCGAGCTTTCAACTCCTTTAATTCCGTCGATTGCCATACGATACGGAGCTATCGAAATTGGAGTGGTACGGTACCAATTCGATGCCATACTCTATTTCCGAGCAGTGGTAAACCGGCAATTCTTGTGGAAAACATCCGGTATTCACAAACCAGCGCACAGATTCGGGTTTCTTTTCGACTCCTTGTCATCGAGCACATACGCAAGGTACGCTTCGCACCCTTTTCTTACGTATTTTCGGGCCAACATTGCTGATATTACAGCTGGCAACCCCTTTAAGTCCGTAGACTCAACCCGAATTATCTCGTTATTCGCGCACCTCAGATCGATAGTCTTGCTTTTGCAATTTACAACCGCATCGTGCATGGTCAACCAATCCAAACCAAGAATAACATCGAATTCATCGAACAGCAAAAGCATCAAGTCCGTGGGAAAACAAGAACCTCGGAATACTAGGGGACTTTTCTTGCACACTTTGTTGACAAGCACGTAATGACCCAAGGGTTTGACACGAATTACAAACTCGATGAGACTCAATAGGCAAAGTCTTCTTTGGATGCTAAGGTTTCACATATATAAGAATGAGTAGAACCAGGGTCAATCAAAGCAATCACATTAGTATCGAAATGAGTGAAAGTACCGGTAATAACATCCGGTGAGGCGGCATCCTCGCGTCTGGCGTATGGCATAAGTCCTAGCAGAGCACGAGCCTCGAGTCTTGTTGTAGCATCTCTCGGCCCTCTCGACCGCCACTAGCATTGTTCGCATTTGGATGGCCTACCTCGGCAATGGTGGCACTCGGGTTTCCACTTTGACTTACATTTTGTTCAAGCAACCTCGGCGGTCCTTGATAAAGTGGTCACCGATCCACACTTATAGCAAGAGCGATCACGGAACCTCAGCTCCCGAATGCCATTTTCCACAATGCGACACTCGCTCTCTCTCGGCGATCATTTCCACCATTGGCGATCGAAGTGACTCGTGTGGTCACAGGGGGTCGATCGCGATCTCGTCTAGAAAAGCCGAAGCGCCTCTAGACCGGCTCACATCATCTCGAGATCTCTTCGATGCCTGTTGAAGAGACTTTCCCAAGGACCTCTTTCAAATTCTCCGGTTCCCACATCAACTTTTGTTTCTCCTTTCTAAGCTCTTGACTTTACAAGCTCGCTCAACAAGTACTACGAACTCTCGTATTTCGAGAATGCCAACGAACATCCTTATATCATCATTCAGCCCATCCTCAAGCGTTTTTACATAATAGCCGGACAAAATGCATTCTCGCGATACTGGCTAAGCCTCACAAATTTTCGTTCGATTCGATGGCGACATAGAGCCTTGCTTAAGATCAAGAAATTCCCTTCGCTTTTGGTCGATGAATCTCGATGATATACTTTTTGAACTCGGTTTGAAAGAATTCCCAAGTCACTTGCTCTCTAGGCACCACAGAAGTCAGAGTACTCCACCAATAGTAGGCGGAATCGCGTAGCAAGGAGATGGTACACTTTAAGCACTCATCGGGTATACAAGATAGCTCATCGAGCACCTGGATAGTGTTGTCCAACCAAAATTCAGCTTGCTCGGCATCGTCGCTATCCGTAGCCTTGAATTCTGTGGCCCCATGTTTACGAATTCTGTCGACTGGGGGCTTACTTGACCTTATTTGGTCAGTTACCAGAGGTATTGTAGGTGCGGGGGTTGCATTAGTCGGAAAAGGAGGTTGTGGAACAGCCATGTTAGTTCGAATGTATTGGTTGAACCAATCATTCATCACGCTATAAAAGGCTTGCCTAGCCCCATCATTCGGGTTGCTGGCCATAGGTTGAGAGTCCGCCGGCGCTGTCCCTTGCGCGGGAGTAGGCGCCACACTCTCCACATCATCAGCTATTGCTCGGTTGGGATTGGGATCCATTGCTATAAACAAACACAAAGTCAAATTGTCAGAAATCACCACACTATCAATTCATCATTTAATGGCATGTATAGCTAGACCCCAAACATATCACGGTAGTCTTAGAATCGACTAAACCGTAGCTCTGATACCAATAAAATTGTAACACCCCGAACCCGAGACCGTTGCCGGTGTCGGACACGAGGGGTTAACAAGCCAAAACCACTTATGGCACCTACCAATTTGACATTCCAGGCAAGCTGGAAAACTGCGTTTCTGTCGCCTTAAAAAGCATATCTCGAGTTTCACAACTCGGAAACTGATTCTGTAAATTTTCCCTGAATTTAGACTCATATATCCATCCATGGATTTATTTTTATAATTTTTGGTCGGGCCAATTGGTACAGTTTATTAGTTAAAGTCACCCATGTTACAGGGGTCGACTACACTGACCTTCGCTCGTTACAACTTGAATATCTCTCTGTACAGAGTTTCAATACTGATGCCGTTTGTTTCTAATGAAACTAGACTCAAAAAGGAATCTTCACATATTAGGCATGACTTCTAATTCATTCTGGATAATTTATGGTAAATTTTCAAAGTCGCGACAGGGGACCCAGAAACCGTTCTGGCCCTGTCTCACGATAACTTTAATATCTCTTAACACGTAACTCCCATGACCGTTTCGTTTCTTCCATATGAAAGTAGACTCATCAAGGTTCATTTACATAATTCTTTCACTATTTAATACCATCCCTACAATTTTTGGTGATTTTGCACATTCCCGTCACTGCAGCTGGCAGCACCTGTTTTTAAGGTAGGTCTTACCTATTTTGTAGTCTCCATGAACCAACTAGTCTTGCTATACATAGGTTCACCTATGATCATTTTAGCCATTCAATGGCTGATCATGTGACCAACACTCCCATTTCCAATCCATAATCACATCATGAAACCATATATATATATACAAATCACGAATGGTCTAAGTTAGTACTTTACTTCTCTGAGCCATTTTAGCATGGCCGTACACATGTACATCACAACACATTTGAACCAACAAGGGGTAGTCCTATACATGCCATTTCAAAGTTCAACCAAAATTATACCAAAATGGAGGCTTTGATAGTGTGGATGGCTTCGACTTCAATGATCCCGTATCCGATCGCTAACGAACAAAATCTATAAAGCGAGAGAGCCAAAGCAACGGGTAAGCATTTTTATGCTTAGTAAGTCTCAAGCAATAAAATCAGCTTTAACTAAAGCATTACATTCACATAGCCAAATGAATCATTTCATTAATACACATTCACATAATCATACTTACTTCACACTTCATCATTGTATACTTTCACAAGATATCAACCAATTCAATAGCTGAAAATTCGTTAGTCGATTGAGCGAATGTTACTCAAACATATCGACTTTTCCAATGCACATATAAACATACCTTATCCTTTGGGCTTTTCGAGCGTACTAATTAAATTTATTACAGAAACCAACGCTCACCTTCAGCCCAAGCTTCTTGAATACAACCGGATATAACCACATGCATGAATGCCTTGGTCTTAGCCGGATAGAACGACTTGCACAAATGCCTTGGTATTAGCCCGATTTAACAACTTGCACGAATGCCTTGGTCTTAGCCCGGATTTAGTCACTAGCATAATTGCCTTGGTCTTAACCCGGATTTAACTACTAGCATAAATGTCTTGGGACTTAGCCGGATATCATTTAATTGCTCATGCACACACATACATCAATAGTCATTACACATCCATGTTTCGTTTTCGTTACTAAGGCTCAAACACAAACATATCACTAGCATAATCGCCTTGGGACTTAGCCGGGTATCATTCAAATACTCATACACACATAAATCAATAATCATTACACATCCATATTTCATTTCACATAATTGAGTAGGGTCATTTCTTGAGGACTTACCTCGGATGTTGTCGAACGGCTTCAACGGCTATTCGATCACTTTTTCCTTCCCTTTATCGGATTTAGCTCCCCTTTGCTCTTGAGCTTAACGAATACAAGTAGAAGTATTCAATATTTTTCTCAATAATGTTTACTAGTCAATCACATTCGGCATCTCATATCATCTCACTTTATTACAATTTATCATTCAACCTTTGAACCAAAACGCCATTATATGGCCACATATACATACATCCATATATTTAAGCTCAAGAATTTTAACATAACATCAAGTGCTCAAATTACTCATGTGGCCGATTATACATGGTCATAAATACACAAAATCAAAAATAATTTCAAGGTTTTTCACCCTATACATGTACTAGGCCGAATGTACATGCAAATTTCACAACATTCTTCAACAAATTTCTTCTTTAAACAAACATATTTATCACTTTCTTCATCACCAAAATATCATGTGCAAACATATATACACATATAGGTGCAAGGTCAATTTCAAGGTGTCCATAACCATCCAAAGCACAAATTTTAACTAACATGCAAGAAGCATAAACCATGCTCATGAATGCTTCATGGCGAATACATCACAATCATGCCCCTTTCAACTTCGGTCATGGTTAAACAAAAGAAAACTCAATGTCTTACTCAAGATTGCTACAAAGAAATTTCAAGAGTAGACAATCCATCATTGCATGCATCATTAGCAAGCTTCACATTTAGCATGCAATGGCTTTAACACAATAACAACTTTGGCCAAATACCATTCCCATGGCATAACAAGGATTTGAACCATGGCTAACATGAACATCAAGTTAGCAACTAAAACATGCATGAAACTCATAACACAACCTCATACATACCTTAATCTTGATGCAAGTTTAGCCAAATCTCCTTCTAGATCTCTTCTAAACAAAGAAAATGAAGCAAAATCTCTTCTTCCTCTTAGAATTTTCGGCCAAAAGAAGGAGAGAACAAGGATGAACAAATTTTTTTTGTTTTTCTTTCACTTGCACGGCAATGGGGATTGCTACACTCTCACACACATTTTTTTTATTTCTCTTCCCACATCTAATTATTTTATCACTTAATACATCATGCATTAACAAAACATGTCATAACATGTTTTCTTTGCCCATAATTCCTTGCCATGGCCGCCACCACCTATAAAAGGGAATTTGACATGCAAGTCCATTGTTTTGCATGCATGCTTTAATTAGTCATCACACAATTCCCTATCGTACTTTCAAAGTTTACTACTAAGTCCTTTCTAGTGAAATTCACCTTTATAACACTAAATCAATCACCAAAAAAATGTCACACATGAGCACACACATATTATAGGCATCAAAATAAATTTTAAATTATTTTTATGCCTTGGTTTTGTGGTCCCGAAACCACATTCCGACTAGGGTCAATTTTGGGCTGTCACATCTCGTTTACCCTAAATAACCAAACATCCTTTTAAAAAATTAGAATACATTAATTTTAAATAAAAGCAAGCTCATTCTCAAAGTTCGAGATGTCGTGTCCTAACTTACTGGGCGTGACATTTTATTACTTTGAGATGAGAGAGTCCTTAAATTTATTCGATCATTTTTAAATTAGCATTAATACAAAGAGGGATCGTATTTCAAAGTCTTTCAAGTTTTCAATCTTTGACACTAAGACACTAATTAATCAACTAGGTACCAATTTTTGGGCGTATCGAGGGTGCTAATCCTTCCTCGTGCGTAATCGACTCCCGAACTCATTTTCTGATTTTCGTAGACCAAAAATTATCATTTTAGTAAATCTTAATTTTTATTAAAATGATTATTTTAAGGTGACCTCATCATACCTCATCAAAAATGATTGGTGGCGACTCCCATTTTTCGTTTCGACAACAAGTTTAGGCGAAAGCTTGATCCTTCGTATCCATGGCTATTCGGTTCCCAAAAGAAAAGAAAGGAAGATGATGAATTTTTTAGAAATCTTTTCATTTTAATTAACTTATTTACTTATTTACAAAATTAACCTTTAATTTACACTTAAAATATCACTAACATACGTCCAAAATTGTCCAAAATATAAATTTAATATATAATTACCAACTAAGGGAGGTTTAATTGCACAATTGGCCCTCCAATTATATTAAATTTTTAACTAATTAAATTTTATTTCAATTTAACCCTAAACTAATTAGGACTAAATAAGCAAATAGCCCAAAAGTTAGTGGATTTAACCATGTCACCACCGCTTGGACTTTTGACCATGGTTTAATCACCATTTTGGTCCCTTTAGTATTTTAAATCTATAGCAATTAACTTTTACCTCTTTTATAATTTAATCCTTTTACATTAATTAAGCAACCAATCGTCAAAATTACCGGACCAAACTTCAATTCACCTATAATACAACTTTGTAAATATTTAATAAAAATATTTACGACCTTAAGTTACAAAAACGATGCCCCAATACCTCATTTTCAACAACCACTTATACTAACTATTAATTCAATTAATTTAAATTCACCAAATCAAAATTCAACATAAAATTATTATTAACTCGTATAAGTTGAATACTAATTATATGAACTTACTCGTCAGATTTGTGGTTCTGAAACCATTGTTTTCGACACCACTGAAAAATGGGTTGTTACACTCACAACTTTGGTGAGCTCGCACGTTTGATGAGCTTGTAGATTTGGTGAGCTAGTATCTTTGGTGACCTCGCACATTTTATGAGCTTACATTTTTGGGTAAGCTCACAGATTTGGTTGAACTAGTAGATGTGCGATCTGTGTTCGCCATTGCATGGATGGCCACTTCACAACATTCCTTTTTGGCCTTCATGCTACGAACCCCAATATCATAATGCAACTTCTCAATCTTCGTCTTCCCAAGAGGTTTTGTTAAAATGTCCGCTAACTGATCTTGCAAACTGCAATGAACCAGAGCTACTTCCTTAGCTTGTTACACTTCTCTCACAAAATGATACTTGATTTTAAAGTGTTTTGTTTTTTCATGAAACACTGGGTTTTTATGCAATTATGACAGCAGACTGATTATTGCACTTTATCTCTATTGCTTCCTCTTGGTTTAGATTCAAATCATTCAGCAACTTTCTTAACCAAATGACTTGGTTTGCAATGGCTGTAGCTACAACATACTCTGCGTCCACTATTGATTGTGCTACTATTTCTTTCTTTTTTGAGCTTCAACCAAAAACACTCAATCCTAGAATGAAAAAATAGCTGAAGGTACTTTTCATATCTTCAGTAGATCCAGCCTAATCATTGCCTAAGTACCCAAGTAACTTGAGCTTATTAGTCTTCATAAACTTCAATCCATGGCTTAGAGTTCCTTTTATGTATCGCAGAACTCTTTTGGCTACTTTGTAGTGGTTCGCATTGCAACAATGCATGTACCTTGACAATTGATTTATAATGAACATTATGTCAGGTTTAGATGCAGTCAAATAAAGTAAACATCCAATCAAGCTTCTATAGTTTGTTTCATCAACTCTATTAACATCTTCATTGCTAGCAAACTTCTATCATTAAGCAATGGGGTGTTCACTGGCTTGTAGTTTTCCATACAGTATCTTTGCAGAATCTTCATCGTAAACCCCTTTTTGTAACACCCCTAACCCAAATCCGTCGCCAAAATAGGGTTTCAGAGCATTACCAAAATTTACAGATTAATTATATACATTTCATTTCATTTGACATTCATACCATAAACCAATCAGAATCAATCATATGGTCCATTATATGAACTCTCGAGACCCAAAATACACATTAGAAACTAGTCAGTACTAAATCGGGAGCTTAAAGAATTTTTTGCGAAACTTTAAAAATTTTGCCTAGATACAAGGGACACACGCCCATGTGGCCAGGCCGTGTGGCTCACACGGTCAAGAGACATGCCCGTGTCTCAGGCTGTGACAATTTAGGGTACTCTCTGACTCGGGTCATACGGCCAAGCCACACGTCCGTGTGCTAGGCCGTGTAAGCATACTGACTTGCATTTAATAAGTGCAGGGGTCACACGACCAAGTCACACGCTCGTGTGCTAGGCCGTGTGAATATTTTGAGTATTCTACCTCTCAATTTTTAAGATACAAAGGACGCACGGCCAAACTACAAGCCAATGTGCTAGGTCATGTGTCACACACTAAGACACACGCTCGTGTCTCTGTCCGTATGGACAAAAATAGGCTATTTCTATGGCAATTTTTCTCACCCAATTTGTCCCCCATCTACATTAACACTTTAGTTCTTTCACCAATCAATATAAGACATCTAACTCAAGCTAAAACCAAGTTTAATACATATCATTACACCCCATATGCCTAAGTATTCAGTCTTACCTAAATGACCATATAAACATATATGTATATTTCTCCAATCATGTTATTTCAAACCATTCATCAACATACCCATAAATTCTCTATTCATAACCATATCAACATAACAAACATGATAAGCCTTATGCATATCAAATATATCTAACTCAAGTCATTTCAATGGCTATTTACAACAAAATATTTTTAAGCCAACATTGGCCAAATTACCCTATACATGTCATTATAACCAAAAGTAATTTTACCATTTATACTGAAATGAACCGAAGGATAGTGTGATATTGCTCCGACCAGCTTCCAACCAAATCAAACTTCCAAATTACTATAAAACAGAGGAAATGAAACATAGTAAGCATTTAATGCTTAGTAAGTTCGTATAACGGAGATTAACTTACCATATATTTACATTTAAGGTAAACTTACAAAATACACCCAAAGAAATTTGGCTAATAGCTTAAATACATAATCTCGTCAAACATGTTAGTCATGTATTTCACATAAATACCAAGAAACATGTATGAGCTCATCAAATATCAAATTTCCATGTGTTTCATGTATATACAGGTAATGATTCATTTCAAACTCATATTTTCTTATGTCAGGATTTTGCCCATTGAATCATTTAAAATGTCGATGGATACACGAGTAGTACATACGAAGTGTACAGAATTGTAATTCGTCAAAACATATTCAAGAATGCTCATACGACACACTAACGGGAAGCTCTGTCGAGCCATATAATAGGAAGCTCATGTGAGTCATGTAATGGGAAGCTCATTCGAGCTGTGTAATGGGAAGCTCATAAGAGCCATAATTAAGAAGTTCAAGGGAGTTAATACCGGGAAGCTCAGGAGAGCCAATTAATCGAGAAGCTCATGAAAGAGCATTTTAATCGGGAAGCTCTGAAGAACCATATATTGGATCGCTCATAAGAGCTGCGGCGTATCCACAACATATGCAGAATCACAACCAATCGAGATGCTCCGAAGAGCTATTAACAGGAAGCTCGCAAGAACCATATAACGGGAAGCCCATGAGATCTAATAATGGGACGCTCTTTCGAGCTGTGGTGTATCCGCAACACATGCAGGACCATAACCAATTCGGAAATCCTGTATCCATCGAATTTCATTTATTCAAATGGGATTTAATATTCATCCGTCATTGTTGGATATGTGATTAATTTCATATACATGGAACTTATAAATTTCAAAACATAATATTCAATTTAAACATATAAACATACAATTTAGTTACACGAACTTACCACGACAATGTTCGTGTACACAAAAGCTATTAATTCGTTACTTTCTCTTTTTCGTGATCTACCTCCATATTTGATCTATCCAGATCTATACGAATGAATTTAACATCAATTTATGTTCAATTCAATCCAATTCAAATCTTTGGAAAATTACTATTTTGCCCTTATACTTTTCACAAATTACAATTTCATCCCTAGGCTTGAAAAATGAAATTCATGCAAGTTAATCCTCATTTCAAGCCTAGCAAATTTTCATATATCACAATAGCAGCCCATGTATTTCACCAAATTTTAGAATTTTTCCAAGGATTTTACATCTTTTCAATTTAGTCCCAAAATCATAATTTCATCAAAATTCCCTTTACAAAAGTTGTTTATCTATCAACAACCTTTCATTTTCTACCATAAAAATTCATAATTTAACTATATTTATGTGACACCCCTAATGTGACCCTAGTCGGAGAGTGGTTTCGGGACCACGAAACCGAGTCACAAGAATAATTAAGTGTTATATTCCGTGCTTATTGTATGTGGAATTGGTATGCGTTAATATTTCGTGTCTCGATTTTTATTAATTAGGTGCTAATTTATAAGAAAGGACCCATGTGCTAGGACTTGAAAATGTGATAGGTGTATTTTAAGTGGCCTAATAATGCATAAAGTGAAATAAATGGAGTTGCATGTCAAATTCCCCAAATTTGACTATAGTGGCCGGCCATGGTGATGAATATGGGCAAAAGAAAACATGTCTTAAACATGTTTTGCTAGTGGTGCATGTTTGGAATAATAAAATAAGAGTATGAAAAAAAGAAAAAAAGAAAAAAAATGTTCATCCTTCTCCATAGGCTTGGCCGAATGTACTAAGGAAAGAAGAGAAAAAAATTTGTTCATCCTTTCTCATCTTCTTGGCCGAAATTACTAAGGGAAAAGGGGGAGGATTTTTGCTTCATGCTTGGGTTGGAAGAGACCTAGAAGGAGATTTGGCTAAGTTTACATCAAGATTAAGGTATGTATGAGGTTGTGTTAGGAGTTTCATGCATGACTTGGTTACTAACTTGATGTGCATGTTAGCCATGGCTCAAATCTTTGTTATGCCATGGAAATGGTATTTGGGCAAAGTTGTTATGGTGATAAAGCCATTGCATGCTAAGTGTGAAGCTTGATGATGATGCATGCAATGATGGATTTTCTACTCATGAGTAAGATTTTGAGTTTTCTCTTTGTTTTATCATGATTGAAGTTGAAAAGGAGCATGATTGTCATATTCGCCATGATTCATTCTTGAGCATGATTCATGCTTCTTGCATGTTAGTTAAAAATTTGTGTTTTGGATGGCTATGGACACCTTGAAAATTGGCCATGCTCATATATGCATATATATGATTGCACATTATGTTTGGTTATGAACTAAGTGATGAATATATTGGTTTAAAGAAGAAAATGTGGAAGAATGCTTGTGAAATTGCAAGCACAATTCGGCCTAGCACACATATAAGTGCTTGATGCTATATTATAAGTTTTGGGCCACAATGTGCAAAGCATTAATTAGTAAATTGCATGCTGTTTTTGTGAGGTATTAAGTGCAAAATTGACCTCAACATGTACATGAATATTCGGCCTTGGATAGCCTATTGAAGGCCTTAGCATTTCCTTGATGCTCAAATAAATTGTATTGAATTGCTTGATGTAGTTTAAAATGTGCATGACCATTGTGTATTCAAGCTAAAGAGTGGCCATATGACCATTTAAAATCCTTGTCATATTTGGCCATAAGCAAGCACAATGAGGTTTTAATAAATTGAATTTGTTTGAATTAGCTCAAGAGCTAAGAGGGCCACAATTGGACAAGGGGAAGGAAAAGGTGATCGAATAGCCGAAAAAGCCGTTCGACAACATCCGAGGTAAGTCCTCAAGAAGTGACCTTACTTGAATTATGTGAGATGAAATATGGATGTGTATGATTATTGATTATGTGTGTATGAGTATTTGAATTCCACGGGCTAAGTCCCAAGGCGAATATGCTAATGATTATAATTGTGTTTGAGCCTTAGTAACGAAAATGAAATATGTATGTCCAATGATTATTGATGTATGTGTGCATGAGAAATTGAATGATATCGGGCTAAGCCCAAGACAATTATGCTGGAAATTATATCCGGGTTAAGACCGAAGGCAATTGTGCTAGTGGCTATATCCGGGCTAAGGCTCAAGGCATTCGTATGAAGTTATTCTATCCGGGCTAAGACCGAAGGCATTTGTGCACGTGATTATATCCGGTTATATTCGAAGAATCTTGGGCTGGAGGTGAGTGTTGGTTGCTGAAATGAATTCAATTAGCACACTCGGAAAGCCCAAAGGGTAAGGTACGTTATATGTGCATTGGAAAGTCGGCGTGTTTGAGCAACATTCGCTCAATCGACTAATGAATCTCGATTATTGAATTGATTGATGCTTTGCGAACTTATATAATGATGAAGTATGAAGTAAGAATGTGTATTAATGAAATGATGCATTTGGCTATGTGAATGTATTGCTGTAATTAGAGTTAATTATATTCCTTGAGACTTACTAAGCATAAAAATGCTTACCCGTTGCTTTGGCTCTTAGTTTTCTAGATTTCGCTCAAGCAATCGGATTTGGGATCGTTGAAGTCAAGTCATCCACACTATCAAGCCTCCATTTTGGTATAAATTTTTTGGTTGAACTTGAGATGGCATGTATAGGACTACCCTTGTTTGTTAAATATGTTGTAATGTAAGTATGTACGGCCATGCGAAAATGGCTCGAAAAGGAAGCATGAACTTAGATTAATTGTGGGTTGTATGTATATATTTTGTGTCATGATGTGGCTATGGCTTGGAAATGGGAATGTTGGTCATATGATCAGCCATTGGCATGGTTAAAATGATCATATATGAACCTATGTATGGTAAGACTAGTTGAATCATGGAGACCACCAAATAGGTAAGTCCTATCTTAAAAACAGATGCTGCCAGCTGCAGTGGCATGAATGTGAAAAATCACCAAAATTCATAGGAATGGAATTAAATAGTGAATAAGCTATGTAAATGAACCTGGAGGAGTCTATTTTCATATGGAAGAAACGAAACGGTCATAGGAGTTACAGGTTAAGAGATATTAAAGCTATTGTGAGACAGGGCCAGAATGGTTTCTGGGTTCCCTGTCGCAACTTTAAAATTCACTATAAATTATCCAAAAGAATTAGGAGATATACCTTATATGTACAGATTCCATTTCGAGTCTAGTTTCATTAGAAACAAACGACACCAGCATCAAAGCCCTGTATAGAGAGATATTCAAGTTATACCGCGCGAAGGTCAGAGCAGTCGATCCCTGTAACAGGGTAACTTTAACTAATAAACTGTACCAATTGGCCCGACAAAATCCTAGAAATAAATCCATGGATGGATATATGAGTCTAAATTCAGGAAAATTTACGAAATCAGTTTCGAGTTTTGAAACTCGAGATATGATTTTTAAGGCGACAGTGACGCAGTTTTCCAGCTTTGATTGGAAATGTCAAATTGGTGGGCAAAAACATGTGAACTTGGTTTGTTAACCCCTCGGGTCCGACACGGCGATGGTCTCGGGTTTGGGGTGTTACAATTTTATTGGTATCGAGCCACGGTTTAGTCGATTCTAGGACTACCGTGATGTGTTTGGGGTCTAGCTATACATGCCATTAAATGATGAATCGATAGTGTGATGATTTCGACAATTTGACTTCATGTTTGTTTATAGCAATGGATCCCGATCCCAACCGAAAGCGATAGCGATGATGTGGAGAGTGTGGCGCTGCTCCGCGCAAGGGACAAGGCCGGCGGACTCTCAACCTATGGCCGATAATCCTAATGACGAGGCTAGGCAAGCCTTTTATAGTGTGATGAGCGAATGGTTTAATCAATACATTCGAACCAACACTATTGTTCCACCACCTCCATTCCCGACGAATGCAACCCCGCACCTACAATACCTCCGTGATGACCAAATAAGGTCGGTAAGCCCCAATCGATAGGATTCGAAAACATGGGGCCACTTGAATTTAAGGCTACGGATGATGATGATGCCGAGCGAGCTGAATTATGGTTAGATAACACTATCAAGGTGCTTGATGAGCTATCCTGTACACCGATGAGTGCTTAAAGTGTACCATCTCCTTGCTACGCGAGTCCGCCTACTATTGGTGGAGTACTCGACTTGTGGTGCCTAGAGAGCAAGTGACTTGGGAATTCTTTCAAACCGAGTTCGAAAAAAGTATATCGGTCGAGATTCATCGACCAAAAGCGGAGGAATTTCTTGATCTTAAGCAAGGTTCTATGTCCGATACCGACTACGAACGAAAGTTTGTGAGGCTTAGCCAGACGCTGCGAGAATGCATTTCGTCCAAGCTATTATGTGTAAACGCTTCGAGGATGGGCTGAATGATGATATAAGGATGTTTGTTGGCATTCTCGAGATACGAGAGTTCGTAGTACTTGTTGAGCGAGCTTGTAAAGTCGAAGAGCTTAGAAAGGAGAAACAAAAAGCGATGTGGGGATTGGAGAATTCGAAAGAGGTCCTCGGAAAGTCTCTTCAACAAGCATCGAAGAGATTTCGAGATGATGCGAGCCGGTTTAGAGGCGTTTGGGCTTTTCTAGACGAGGACGCGATCGACCCCTGTGACCACACGAGTCACCTCGATCGCCGGTGGCGGAAATGATCGCCGAGAGAGGCGGAGTGTCCACATTGTGGCAAATGGCATTCGGGAGCTGTTGGTTTCGTGATCGCTCCTGCTATAAGTGTGGATCGGCCGACCACTTTATGAAGGATTGCCCGAGGATGCATGAGCAGAATGCAAGTCGAGTGCAAACCCGGATGCTACCATCGCCGAGGTAGGCCGCCTAGAAATATGGGCAATGTCGTTGGCGGTCAGAGAGGATCTAGAGATGCTACCATCAGATCTGAGGCTCGTGCTCCTGCTAGGACTTATGCCATACGCGCACGCGAGGATGCTGCCTCTCCAGATGTTATTACCGGTACTTTCACTCTTTTCAATACAAATGTAATTGCTTTGATTGACCCTGGTTCTACTCATTCATATATATGTGAAACCTTAGCATCCAGTAAGACTTTGCCCATTGAGTCTACTGAGTTTGTAATTCGGGTGTCAAACCCCTTGGGTCATTACGTGCTTGTTAACAAAGTGTGCAAGAAAAGTCCCCTAGTGTTCCGAGGTTCTTGTTTTCCGGCGGACTTAATGCTTTTGCCATTCGATGAGTTCAATGTTATTCTTGGTTTGGATTGGTTGACCATGCACGATGCGGTTGTAAATTGCAAGAGCAAGACTATCGATTTGAGGTGCGCGAATAATGAAATAATTCGGGTTGAGTCCACGGACTTAAAGGGTTGCCATTGTAATATCGCGATGTTGGCCCGTAAATATGTAAGAAAAGGGTGCGGCGTACCTTGCGACGTACTCGATGACAAGGAATCGAGAAGAAACCCGAATCTGTGCCCGTGGTTTGTGAATACCGGATGTTTTCCCAAGAATTGCGGGTTTACCACTGTTCGGAAATAGAATTTGGCATCGAATTAGTACCGGTACCACTCAATTTCGATAGCTCCGTATCGTATGGCACCAACGGAATTAAAGGAGTTGAAAGTTCAGTTGCAAGAATTGGTGGATAGAGGTTTTGCTCGCTTCGAGTTTTTCGCCTTGGGGTGCGCCGGTGTTGTTCGTGAAGAAGAAGGATGGAACCATGCGATTGTGCATCGACTATCGTCGACAACAAAGCGACGATAAAGAACAAATATCCCTTGCCACGTATTGATGACTTGTTCGATCAACTGAAGGGAGCCTCGGTGTTCTCGAAAATAGATTTGAGATCGGGCTACTATCAATTGCGAATCCGAGATTGAGGCGTGCCCAAGGCGCCTTGAGCGAGATATGGTCACTATGAGTTCTCGGTGATGCCGTTTGGGCTCACTAATGCCCTGCGGTATTTATGGATTTAATGAATCGAATCTTTAGACCATATTTGGATCGATTCGTAGTCGTGTTCATTGATGACATCTTGGTCTATTCAAGAAATGAGACCGAACATCTTTGAACACCTGCGGTTAGTCTTTGTAAATTTTACGGGACAAGCAATTATATGCTAAGTTCAGCAAGTGTGAGTTCGGTTAGAGAGGTTAGCTTCTTGGGTCATGTGGTATTGCGACGGGTATTCGAGTCGGCCGAATAAAATTTCAGCCATACTAAATTGGAAGCCTCAGAAATATTCTTGAGGTTCAAGCTTTTGGGGCTTGCGGTTATTACCGACGATTTGTAAAGGCTTCTCAACGATAGCCACGCCGATGACGGCTACTCCAAAAGGATGTTAAGTTCGAATGGACGGAGAAATGCCAAAAAGCTTCGATCAATGAAAACTTATTTGATGAAGCCCCAATTCTAGTGCAACCCGAGTCCGCAAGGAGTTTGTTATCTATAGCGACGCCTCTCTACTTGGGTTAGGTTGCGTATTAATGCAAGAAGGTCGAGTTGTGGCCTGCGTCGAGGCAATTAAAGCCACATGAGAAAAATTATCCGACTCATGATCTCGAATTGGCCGCCATCGTATTCGCTTTAAAGATTTGGCGACATTACTTATTTGGTGAAAGGTGCCATGTATACTCGGATCACAAAAGTCTCAAATATTTGATGACCCAAAGAGACTTAAATCTGCGACAAAGACGTTGGCTTGAGCTGTTAAAGGATTATGAACGATCATTGATTATCACGGGAAAGGCGAATGTGGTTGCGGATGCCTTGAGTCGTAAATCGTTATTCACTTTCTGAGCGATGAATGTGCACTTGTCCGTCCGATCCGACGGTGTGTTAGTGGCTGAATTGAAAGCCAAACCATTATTGACACACCAAATTCGAGAAGCTCGAGAAAGTCGACGACGAGTTGGTTGCAAAACGGCTGCGTGTGTTCGAACAAGGACTCGGAGTTTCAAATCGACGATGACGATTGTTTGAGGTTCAAAAGTCGTCTGTGTGTCCCAAAGAATTGAACTCATTTCGATAATTCGAATGAAGCCCATTGTAGCCAAATGGCAATCCACCGGAGTACGAAGATGTACAATGATTTGAAACGTCGATTTTGGTGGCATGGTATGAAGCGAGACATCTCCGACTTTGTTTGAGATGTTTAATATGTCAACAAGTGAAAGCGGAACATCGGTGCCTTGAGATTACTTGACCAATCACGATACCCGAGTGGAAATGGGATCGAGTCACAATGGACTTTGTATCCGGACTGCCATTGTCAGCAAGTAAGAAGGATGCGGTTTGGGTCGTGGTAGATCGATTGACTAAGTCGGCCCACTTTGTCCCCGTACGTATGGATTTTTCAATGGACAAATTAGCGGAATTGTACGTTTCTCAGATTGTGAAATTACACGGGGTGCCTATTTCTATCGTGTCGGATAGAGATCCGAGATTTACCTCGCGATTTTGGAAAAAGTTGCAAGAAGCTTTGGGTACCAAGTTGCATTTCAAGACCGCTTTCACCCCCAAACCGATGGTCAATCCGAGCGGATAATTCAGATACTTGAGGATATGTTAAGATGTTGCGTCCTCGAGTTTAGTGGTTCATGGGAGCGGTATTTGCCGTTGATTGAATTCGCTTACAACAACGACTTTCAATCGAGTATTAAGATGGCACCTACGAGGCTTTGTACGGGCGTAAATGCCGTACACCATTGTTTTGGACCGAGCTTGGTGAAAGCAAGATTTTCGGTGGATTTGATTAGGGATGCTGAATGAAAGTGAAAGTAATCCGTGAAAGTTTGAAGATAGCCTTCGATCGTCGAAGTCGTGACGCGGATATGAAGCGTAAGGATATCGAGTATCGTGGGTGATAAAGTGTTTCTCAAGGTATCGCCTTGGAAAAAGATACTCGTGTTCGCCGTAAGGGCAAGTTGAGCCCGAGGTTCATTGGGCCATATGAGATATCAGAGCGAGTCGGTCCAGTGGCATATCGTTTGATTTTGCCCCCTGAACTCAAAAAGGTTCACGATGTCTTCCACGTTTCGATGCTTCGACGTTATAGATCCGATCCATCGCACGTGATTAGTCCATCAGAAATTGAAATTCAAGCTAATATGAGTTATGAGGAAGAACCGATTCGTATCCTATCACGAGAAGTGAAAGAGTTGCGAAACAAGCGGGTTCCGCTAGTGAAAGTGTTATGGCTCAAGCACGAGATAGAAGAAGCTACTTGGGAGACCGAGAACTCTATGAGAGAGCGATATCCGAACCTATTTACCGGTAAGCTTTTCAGGGACGAAAATCTCTTGAGTGGGGAGAGTTGTGACACCCTAATGTGACCCTAGTCGGAGAGTGGTTTCGGGACCACGAAACCGAGTCACAAGAATAATTAAGTGTTATATTCCGTGCTTATTGTATGTGGAATTGGTATGCGTAAATATTTCGTGTCTCGATTTTTATTAATTAGGTGCTAATTTATAAGAAAGGACCCATGTGCTAGGACTTGAAAATGTGATAGGTGTATTTTTAAGTGGCCTAATAATGCATAAAGTGAAATAAATGGAGTTGCATGTCAAATTCCCCAAATTTGACTATAGTGGCCGGCCATGGTGATGAATATGGGCAAAAGAAAACATGTCTTAAACATGTTTTGCTAGTGGTGCATGTTTGGAATAATAAAATAAGAGTATGAAAAAAAGAAAAAAAAGAAAAAAAATGTTCATCCTTCTCCATAGGCTTGGCCGAATGTACTAAGGAAAGAAGAGAAAAAAATTTGTTCATCCTTTCTCATCTTCTTGGCCGAAATTACTAAGGGAAAAGGGGGAGGATTTTTGCTTCATGCTTGGGTTGGAAGAGACCTAGAAGGAGATTTGGCTAAGTTTACATCAAGATTAAGGTATGTATGAGGTTGTGTTAGGAGTTTCATGCATGACTTGGTTACTAACTTGATGTGCATGTTAGCCATGGCTCAAATCTTTGTTATGCCATGGAAATGGTATTTGGGCAAAGTTGTTATGGTGATAAAGCCATTGCATGCTAAGTGTGAAGCTTGATGATGATGCATGCAATGATGGATTTTCTACTCATGAGTAAGATTTTGAGTTTTCTTTGTTTTATCATGATTGAAGTTGAAAAGGAGCATGATTGTCATATTCGCCATGATGCATTCTTGAGCATGATTCATGCTTCTTGCATGTTAGTTAAAATTTGTGTTTTGGATGGCTATGGACACCTTGAAAATTCGCCATGCTCATATATGCATATATATGATTGCACATTATGTTTGGTTATGAACTAAGTGATGAATATATTGGTTTAAAGAAGAAAATGTGGAAGAATGCTTGTGAAATTGCAAGCACAATTGACCTAGCACACATATAAGTGCTTGATGCTATATTATAAGTTTTGGGCCACAATGTGCAAAGCATTAATTAGTAAATTGCATGCTGTTTTTGTGAGGTATTAAGTGCAAAATTGACCTCAACATGTACATGAATATTCGGCCTTGGATAGCCTATTGAAGGCCTTAGCATTTCCTTGATGCTCAAATAAATTGTATTGAATTGCTTGATGTAGTTTAAAATGTGCATGACCATTGTGTATTCAAGCTAAAGAGTGGCCATATGACCATTTAAAATCCTTGTCATATTTGGCCATAAGCAAGCACAATGAGGTTTTAATAAATTGAATTTGTTTGAATTAGCTCAAGAGCTAAGAGGGCCACAATTGGACAAGGGGAAGGAAAAGGTGATCGAATAGCCGAAAAAGCCGTTCGACAACATCCGAGGTAAGTCCTCAAGAAGTGACCTTACTTGAATTATGTGAGATGAAATATGGATGTGTATGATTATTGATTATGTGTGTATGAGTATTTGAATTCCACCCGGGCTAAGTCCCGAAGGCGAATATGCTAATGATTATAATTGTGTTTGAGCCTTAGTAACGAAAATGAAATATGTATGTCCAATGATTATTGATGTATGTGTGCATGAGAAATTGAATGATATCCGGGCTAAGCCCCGAAGACAATTATGCTGGAAATTATATCCGGTTAAGACCAAGGCAATTGTGCTAGTGGCTATATCCGGGCTAAGGCCGAAGGCATTCGTATGAAGTTATTCTATCCGGGCTAAGACCAAGGCATTTGTGCACGTGATTATATCCGGTTATATTCGAAGAATCTTGGGCTGGAGGTGAGTGTTGGTTGCTGAAATGAATTCAATTAGTACACTCGGAAAGCCCAAAGGGTAAGGTACGTTATATGTGCATTGGAAAGTCGGCGTGTTTGAGCAACATTCGCTCAATCGATTAATGAATCTCGTTATTGAATTGATTGATGCTTTGCGAACTTATATAATGATGAAGTATGAAGTAAGAATGTGTATTAATGAAATGATGCATTTGGCTATGTGAATGTATTGCTGTAATTAGAGTTAATTATATTCCTTGAGACTTACTAAGCATAAAAATGCTTACCCGTTGCTTTGGCTCTTAGTTTTCTAGATTTCGCTCAAGCAATCGGATTTGGGATCGTTGAAGTCAAGTCATCCACACTATCAAGCCTCCATTTTGGTATAAATTTTTTGGTTGAACTTGAGATGGCATGTATAGGACTACCCCTTGTTTGTTAAATATGTTGTAATGTAAGTATGTACGGCCATGCGAAAATGGCTCGAAAAGGGAAGCATGAACTTAGATTAATTGTGGGTTGTATGTATATATTTTGTGTCATGATGTGGCTATGGCTTGGAAATGGGAATGTTGGTCATATGATCAGCCATTGGCATGGTTAAAATGATCATATATGAACCTATGTATGGTAAGACTAGTTGAATCATGGAGACCACCAAATAGGTAAGTCCTATCTTAAAAACAGATGCTGCCAGCTGCAGTGGCATGAATGTGAAAAATCACCAAAATTCATAGGAATGGAATTAAATAGTGAATAAGCTATGTAAATGAACCTGGAGGAGTCTATTTTCATATGGAAGAAACGAAACGGTCATAGGAGTTACAGGTTAAGAGATATTAAAGCTATTGTGAGACAGGGCCAGAATGGTTTCTGGGTTCCCTGTCGCAACTTTAAAAATTCACTATAAATTATCCAAAAAGAATTAGGAGATATACCTTATATGTACAGATTCCATTTCGAGTCTAGTTTCATTAGAAACAAACGACACCAGCATCAAAGCCCTGTACAGAGAGATATTCAAGTTATACCGGGCGAAGGTCAGAGCAGTCGATCCCTGTAACAGGGGTAACTTTAACTAATAAACTGTACCAATTGGCCCGACCAAAAATCCTAGAAATAAATCCATGGATGGATATATGAGTCTAAATTCAGGTAAAATTTACGAAATCAGTTTCCGAGTTTTGAAACTCGAGATATGATTTTTAAGGCGACAGTGACGCAGTTTTCCAGCCTGACTGGAAATGTCAAATTGGTGGGCAAAAACATGTGAACTTGGTTTGTTAACCCCTCGGGTCCGACACCGGCGATGGTCTCGGGTTTGGGGTGTTACAATTTATCCATGAAAAAACCCTAATACTTTGATAACTCTACAAATTAATCCCTGAGATAGCTAGATTAAGCTATTATGATCTCGAAAATATAAAAATTATTAAAAAGAGACAAGAATACTCACCCAATTGAGCCAAGTAAGCTTGCTAACTTCAAGCTCTCCAAACTAGGGTTTCCATGTCTTTTATTTGGGAAAGATGATATAAATGATGATAATTTTCTTTATTTTATTATTTATCATCTTTTTATCTTTTGCTTTCTAATTTAGTCCTTTTCTGTATTTAATTTTCCAATGATGACTAATCATACTTATCTACTAACTATTCTTAATGGTCTGTTTGTAATATAAAGACCTCAAATTTTGAATTCCATAGCTATTTGATCCATTTAGCTATTAGAATACAACTTTTGCATGTTATGCAATTTGGTCCTTTTATCAATTAAACATGTAATCGATAAAATTTTTAACGAAATTTTTATACAATATTCCTATCATACGGTAGACCATAAAATAATATTAAAATAAAATTTCTTTAGAACTCAGATTTGTGGTCCCGAAACCACTGTTCCAAATTTACTGAAAACTGGTTGTTACAACTCTCCCCCCTTAAGAAATTTTCGTCCTCGAAAATCTTACCAGTAAAGAGCTTCGGATTTTGCTTTCTCATAGTTTCTTCAAGTTCCCAGGTAGCTTCTTCTTTACCATGTCATTGCCAGAGGACTTTTACTAAAGCTACCTTTTTATTTCTCAATTCTTTTGTCTCACGGGCCAGAATTTTGATCGGTTTCTCACTGTATGTCATGTTAGGCTGAATCTCAACGTCCGTCAGAGGGATAACATATGAAGGATTTGACAGATATCGTTGTAACATAGACACATGAAAAACATTGTGAATTTTTTCAAGTTTTGGCGGTAGAGCTAATCGGTACGCAACAGGTCTGATTCTTTCAATAATTTCATACGACCCGATAAATCGTGGACTCAATTTTCCTTTATGGCCAAACTGAAGAACTTTCTTCCAAGGTTAAAATTTCAAGAATACCTTATCGCCAACTTGAAATTCTATTTCTTTTCGTTTAAGATTCGTATAAGATTTCTGATGATCAAAAGCTGCTTTTAAACTATCTCGTATCACTTTCACTTTTTCTTCAGTTTCACGGATCAAATCATTTCCATGTATCTTTTTTTCACTGAGCTCAGTCCAATACAATGGAGTTCTACATTTACAACCATACAAAGCTTCATACGGTGTCATATTTATACTCGAATGATAATGGTTATTATATGTGAATTCGACTAATGGCAGATATTTTTCCCAATTGCCTTCGAATTCCAAAATACAACCCCGAAGCATATCTTCTAGAATTTGTATTACACGTTCAGACTGGCCATCTGTCTGAGGATGAAATGTGGCACTGAAAGGTAATTGTGTACTAAGAGCCTCTTGTAAATTGTTCCAGAATCGGGATGTGAAACGTGGATCTCTATCTGAAATAATAGAGGCTAGCACTCCATGTAGTTTAACAATTTTTGAAACATATAACTCAGCCAATCTGTCCAAGGAGAAATCTGTACATACTGAAATAAAGTGGGCAGACTTCTTCAAATGATCCACGATTACCCAAATGACATCTTTCTTTTTCAGAGAGAGGGGTAATCTTGATACAAAATCCATCGTAATTCTATCCAATTTCTATTCCGGTATTGTGACTGACTGTAACAATCCCGAAGGTACTTGATGTTCTGCTTTAACTTGTTGACATATCAAACATCTAGATACGAATACAGAAATATCACGTTTCATTCCCGGCCACCAGTACATCTGTTTCAAGTCATTATACATTTTATTACTCCCTGGATAAACAGACATGTTACCACTATGAGCTTCATGCAAAATTTTCTGTACAAGCTCGTACACAAATTAGACCTTGAAATTACAGAAAATCATCGTGTAACACCTCTAACTTGTATCCTTCGTCGAAATAGACTTATAGAGCTTTATCGGACTAATATCATAAACAATCATATAATTCAAATCACAATTCTCATACTAATTAAAAACCATTCAAATACAATCATATGGTCCTTAATGCGAGCCCTCGAGGCCCAAAACAAACATTAGAAGTGGTTTGGGACTAAATCAAATACAAAAGGAAAATTTAGAAAAACATTGAAAATTTTCAAAGTACAAGGGACACACGGCCAATAGACACGCCTATGTCACAGGCCATGTGGACCTTCGAAATGGGATCACATGGCCATATCCCAACCCGTGTCCAACCCTGCGTAACTCTTTGACTTGGGTCACACGGCCAACCCCACGCCCATGTGACTAGCCCGTGTACCTTTCAAAATGGCCTCACACGCCCGTGTGCCAGGCCGTGTGAAAATTGGAGGGTATATTGATTTTTGCCACAAGGCCAAGCCACACGCCTGTGGGCTAGGTCTTGTGAAGCTACTGACTTGTTTTCTAAATAAGTACCAGGAGACATACGATTGTATCATTTGACCGTGTGTCACACACGGCTGAGACACACCCCGTGTCTTTGCCCTTATGGACAAAAATAGACAAATTTCCAAACCATATTTCTCACCTAAATTGGCACCAACCTACACATACCAAATAGCATATGACCATATCATCAATAGGCATTCAAACCAATCTCAACCAAGTCCAAATCATGCAATACCAATATCCACAACCATAATGCTCATATACTTCACAATTGGACATTCAAAATCATATCAATATCACCTTCGAGAATTCACCTAAATGGTCAAATGCATACATGAGACATTGTGCGTAAAATTTAACATGCTAATACATTCTCAATTTCAACCATTTACTACCTAAATACCAATTCACAACAAGGCATTCACATAGCAATTGTAAACCACATATCAAGGGGACATTTATACATTTCAAAATACAACACTACTTACAAGCCAGTTCAAATGACCAAAATTCATCAAGACATAAAGGCTAACTTAGCCAAAAGACTTATACATGCCATATAACCAAAATACACATAGTTCAAAAGTACCAAAACAATGGCTAGATAGTGTGATGAGATATTCGGCAATTTCCAATTTGAGCAAGCTTCGAAATCACTATAAAACACAGAAAAGTAAACAAAGTAAGCTATTAACCTTAGTAAGCTCGTATGGCTAATAAGTACAACTTACCATTCATTCACAATTTAAGTAAATAAACATAGCATAATGCAACTCAATGTGAATTCAAAAGCTTAACACATATTCAATCAATAGGTTAGTCATGAGTTCACAAATTTCATAGATTCAATGCTTATACAATTCATGAACCTACCTGTACCAATACATATATCAATATCTTACTCTTTCATATCATCAATATACCCGTTGAACTATTCGAAATAATATCGGATACTCGGGAATCTCGCACACTAAGTGCCAATACATGGTTGAAACCATCTCAATCTCATATCTCATATAATTTCTCATCCTCGAGCTATCACTAGGTCTGCTCACACAAGCTGACGGTCAAAGCGTAACTACATAGTGTTGCCTACACAAGCTGACGAGTAACCGCAACACATGATGAAAAACTCAGCCACTGGTAGAATGTACAGACCAGCACCCAAAACACGGTAACCCCTAATGGCATGTCATTTGTATCCTATCTATTCCTAAGGTTCAATCGGGATCTCATATATTGCCAAATCTTTATTAAGTATTTCTGTAAAGTCATATTCATAAAAAATGCAATAATAAAGAATTTAAAACAAGATTAATTTAATGTTTTTTAACATAAAAACTTACCTCAAATTAATACAGAGAAAATCGAGCAATAAATCCACTACTTTGTTTTTCCCTCGATCTAATTCCGAACGTTGCTTTTCTTGATAGGTACAAGGAATGTTGGCCAAACCTTCAAGCTTAGCTATGGCTTCTTTCTACCCTAATTTTCGATGGTGACATCTCAAATAGGAAGATGATAACATCTTTTACATTATTTTACTTCATTTATTTATCAAATTACTTAATTAACCTTACGAATAAACTTTGATTTCACTTAATAATATGTCCATATTTGTCCATTAATAATACTAGTGGCCTAATTACCACATAAATCTCTTAACTATTTAATTTCATAGCCATGTAGTATCTTTAACTTATAGAACTCTAATTTTGCACCTTTTTTCAATTTAGTCCTTTTTACTAAATTAAGTATGCAAACATCGAAATTTCTTAACAAAATTTTTATACTAGACTACTAACATACTATAGACATTAAAATAATAATAAAATAAATATTTTGACCTCAAATTTGTGGTCCCAAAATCACTTTTTCAATTTCACTGAAAACAGACTGTTACACATCGGGTCTGGTCTGAAATTCTGAATCGGAAGTCAACTCACATTGTACTTGTTTAGCCTGTAACTCATCATCATTTTTTTGGGCTTTGAAAATCTGCTGTAGAAATGTCGATCTAGCTTTTAACTCAGCTAAAATTGAGCGATCATCAAACAATGATAATCGAGTATTCATTGCTCGTAAAGCAAACAGAAACTTTCTACTCAGAGCATTCGCCACTACATTTGCCTGTCTTGGATGATAATCAATAATCAAATCATAATCTTTCAACATTTCAAGCCACCTGCGCTGTCACAGACTCAAATATTTTTGCGACATCAGGTATTTTAAGCTTTTAGTATCGATGAATATTTGACATTTTTCACCAAACAAGTAGTGTCACCAAATTTTTAGTGTAAAGACAATAACTTCCAATTCTAAGTCATGTATCAGGTAATTCTTTTCATATGGTTTTAGCTGTCTAGAAGTATAGGTTATTACTTTACCTCATTGCATCAAGACACAGCCTAAACTGTTCAATGATGCATCACTGTAAATCACAAATTCCTTACCCGATTCAGGCTAAACTAGAATCGGTGCTTTAGTCAACAGGGTTTTCAACTAGTCAAATCTTTGCTGACATTTATTAGTCCATTCAAATTTCACATCTTTCTGTAGTAGTCTTGTCATCGGTGAAGCTATCAACAAAAACCCTTGTACAAATCTCCGATAATAACTGGCTAACCCTAGAAAACTTCTGACTTCAGACATATTTTTCGGTGGTTTCCAATTAACAATAGTTGATATTTTATTCAGATCCACTTTGATGCCTTCAGTAGATACTATATGTCCAAGAAAACCAACTTCCCGAAGTCAAAATTCACATTTGCTAAATTTAGCATATAGTTGTTTCTCGTGCAGAATTTACAAAACAATTCTCAAATGATTAGCATGCTCGGTTTCATCTTGAGAATATACCAGGATGTCATCAATAAATACCACCACAAATCTATCTAAATACGGTCTAAAAATTCTATTCATCAATCTATAAATACCGCAGGTGCATTAGTCAAGCCAAACGACATCATAAGGAATTCATAATGCCCATACTTGGTTCTGAATGTTGCTTATCTAACTCTTTCACCCGTAACTGATAATAACTAGAACGAAGATCAATATTTGAAAACACTGTAGCACCTTTCAACTGATCCAACAAGTCATCAATACAAAGCAATGGATACTTATTCTTGATTGTAACTTTGTTGAGCTGCCGGTAATCGACACATAATCTCAAAGATCCATCTTTCTTCTTAACAAACAGAATTGGTGCACCCCAAGGTGATGAAGTAGGTCGAGGAAAACCCCTGTTAGTCAGTTCTTGCAACTGTGTTTTTAATTCTTTTAATTATGTAGGGGCCATTCTGTATGGTGCTATAGATATTAGTGTTGTTCCTGGAACAAGATCTATAGAAAATTTAACCTCTCTGACCGGCGATAATCTGGGTAACTCCTCTAGAAATACATCAGGATATTCACAAACAACTGTCACTGATTTAATCTTTGACTCAGATACTTTAGTGTCCAACACATAAGTAAGATAAGCATCATAACATTTTCTGACATATTTCAGTGCTGACATGGCCGATATTACATTAGACAACCTATTCATTTTATCTGATTCAATACAAAGTATTTCACCATTCTGACATTTCAACACAATGTGCTTCTATTTACAATTTACCACGGCATCATGCTGAGGTAACCAATCCATACCCAGAATCACATCAAATTCATCATCAAATCAGTCAGGAAATAGTAATCCCGTACCATTAACGAATAATTCTTGAAAATTTTATCCACCATCAGATACTGGCCCAAAGGGTTCGATACTTTAACCACGAATTTAGTGGATTCAACAGGTAAATTTTTATTAAACACTAAATTCATGCAAATGTATGAATGAGTTGAAGTGGGATCAACTAAAGCAGTTATATCAGTATCAAGAAGAGAAAAAGTACCAGTAATAACATCGGGTGCAGAGGCATCCACACGTGCACGAATAGCATAAGTTCTGGCTAGTGCTCGTGCTCCAGATCTAACGGTTGAATATTTTGTAGTACCTCTTGTAGCAGGGTTGCTCGGCCTTGAAGTTTGCTCGGTCTAAGGAACCACACCTAAAACAAGCTCCGCTTTTCATGCGACACTCTCCAAAATATAGTTTATTATAGTGCTTTCATATAGGTTTGGGGTTTCCAACACTACTTGCACTTGCTACAGATGTAGCCTGAGATTTTGGATTAGAGCATTGAATATCTCTGTCTCTCCCAGAGTACCCCGTAGAGGTGATAGAACGGTCATGATATTTCTTTGATTTCTTTGAGGCCAACTGATATGACTTTCCATTAAATCTTTTACTTGACGTTCTGGCTTCCATCTCAGCTTGTCTCTTTTCTTTACTAAGCTCTTTGGTTTTATATGCTCAGACAACAAGTACAACAAATTTTTTTAATTCAAGAATTCCAACTAACAATTTTATGTCTTCATTTAAACCTTCTTCAAACCGCTTACACATTGCAATTTCAGTCAGGATACATTCTCTGGGATATTACTCAATCGGAAAAATTCATGTTCATATTCAGATACTGTCATATGCCCTTGTTTAAGCTTTAAAAATTCCTTCCGGTTCTAATCAAGGAACCTTTGACTGATATACTTATTCTTGAATTCAGTTTAGAAAAATTCCCATGTGACCCTTTCTTTCTGTACAACAGAAATTAAGGTGTTCCACCACTGGTAAGTTGAGTCTTTTAACAGATATACAACACATTTCAAATATTCATCCGGTGAACAAGACAATTCATCGAGAACTCTAATGGTATTTTCTAACCAAAATTTAGCTCTTTCTGGATCATCATCAGTTGTAGCTCTAAACACTTTAGCACCATATTTACAGATTTTTATCAATACGTGGCTTACTGATTCTAATAAGTTCTATATTGTAACACCCCAAACCCGAGACCATCGCCGGTGTCGGGCCCGAGGGGTTAACAAGCCAAGTTCACATGTTTTTGCCCACCAATTTGACATTTCCGGTCAAGTGGAAAAGCTGCGTCACTGTCGCTTTAAATTCAAATGGCCCCATGTTTTGAATCCTATCGATCGGGGCTTACTTGACCTTATTTGGTCATCCACGGAGGTATTGTAGGTGCGGGGTTGCATTTGTCGGGAATGGAGGTTGTGGAACAGCCGTGTTGGTTCGAATGTATTGATTAAACCATTCGTTCATCACACTATAAAAGGCTTGCTTAGCCTCGTCATTAGGATTGCTGGCCATAGGTTGAGAGTCATGGCGTTGTCCCTTGCGCGGGAGCAGCGCCACACTCTCCACATCATCGCCTATCGCTTCGGTTGGGATCGGGATCCATTGCTATAAACAAATACAAAGTCAAATTGTCGAAATCACCACACTATCGATTCATCATTTAATGGCATGTATAGCTAGACCCTAAACACATCACGGTAGTCCTAGAATCGACTAAACCGTGGCTCGATACCAATAAAATTGTAACACCCCAAACCCGAGACCATCGCGTTGTCGGACCCGAGGGGTTAACAAGCCAAGTTCACATGTTTTTGCCCACCAATTTGACATTTCCGGTCAGTGGAAAAGCTGCGTCATCGTCGCTTTAAATTCAATGGCCCCATGTTTTCGAATCCTATCGATTGGGGCTTACTTGACCTTATTTGGTCGATCCGGAGGTATTGTAGGTCGGGGTTGCATTTGTCGGGAATGGAGGTTGTGGAACAGTAGTGTTGGTTCGAATGTATTGATTAAACCATTCGCTCATCACACTATAAAAGGCTTGCTTAGCCTCGTCATTAGGATTGCTGGCCATAGGTTGAGAGTCCCGGCGTTGTCTTCTTGCGCGGAGCAGCGCCACACTCTCCACATCATCACTATCGCTTCGGTTGGGATCGGATCCATTGCTATAAACAAATACAAAGTCAAATTGTCGTAAATCACCACACTATCGATTCATCATTTAATGGCATGTATAGCTAGACCCTAAACACATCACGGTAGTCCTAGAATCGACTAAACCGTGGCTCGATACCAATAAAATTGTAACACCCCAAACCCGAGACCATCGCGGTTGTCGGACCCGAGGGGTTAACAAGCCAAGTTCACATGTTTTTGCCCACCAATTTGACATTTCAATCAGTGGAAAAGCTGCGTCCTTGTCGCCTTAAATTGGTGGCCCCATGTTTTCGAATCCTATCGATTGGGGCTTACTTGACCTTATTTGGTCAGTCCACGGAGGTATTGTAGGTGCGGGGTTGCATTTGTCGGGAATGGAGGTTGTGGAACAGTAGTGTTGGTTCGAATGTATTGATTAAACCATTCGTTCATCACACTATAAATTATCCAAAAGAATTAGGAGACATACCTTATATGTACGGATTCCATTTTGAGTCTAGTTTCATTAGAAACAAACGACACCAGCATTAAATCCCTATACGAGAGATATTCAAGTTATACCGCGCGAAGGTCGAGCAATCGATCCTCGTAACTTGGGTAACTTTAACTAATAAACTGTACCAATTGGCCCGACCAAAAATCCTAGAAATAAATCCATGGATGGATATATGAGTCTAAATTTAGGAAAATTTACGAAACCAGTTTCGAGTTTTGAAACTCGAGATATGATTTTAAGGCGACAAGGACGCAGTTTTCCAACTTGACCGAAATGTCAAATTGGTGGGCAAAAACATGTGAACTTGGCTTGTTAACCCCTCGGGTCCGACACCGGCGATGGTCTCGGGTTTGGGGTGTTACATATATCTTGTAGCATATCGGGAACCGATTAAGGAATAGGAGGGGGTGAAGGTTGTTGCATAGCCGGATTTGTTCTTACATATATTATAAACCACTCATTCATCATTTGGAAGAAAGCTTCTTTGGCCTTTCCTCATCAGCCTTCAGATATGGGCCTTCTACTACTCAAGGCTACTCTTTGCACAAAAGCTTGAGCATTACTTCCAGCTTCTTCAGATTCAGCTCGGTTAGACGACACTATTATATAAAAAACATGTTTTAAAATGGTCAAGAGATATCACACTATCACAGGTTATATAATGGCATATATAGCTAGACTCGTGCATGCTACGTTAGTCTAAGAATCGGATAAACCCTAGCTCTAATACAAATAAACATAACACCCCTAACCATGTCCGTCACTAGAATAGTGTTTCGGAGCATTACCTAAATTTACAGATCAATTACATGCAATTCATTTCATTTGAAATTCATATCATAAACCAATCAGAGTCAATCATATTGTCCCTTATATGAACTCTCGAGGCCTAAAATACACATTAGAAACAAGTCGGGACTAAAGCGAGATCTCAAAGAATTTTTTACGAAAATTTAAAAATTTTGCCTAGACACAAGGGACACACGCCCATGTGGCTAAGCCATGCCCAATTTAAGGTGCTCTCTGACTCGGGTCACACGACCAAGCCATATGTAACATCCCGATTTAGGGTCTAGTCAGAACAGTGGTTTCGAGACCACAAATTTGACGTAATAAAATTTATTTTTAATATATTTTTATAGTTTAAAATTTCACGGGATCATTTCGTGAAAATTTCGTTAAAAAATTTTGACGTTTGGACACTCAATTTGGTCAAAAGGACTAAATTGTAAAAAGTGCAAAACTTGAGTTCTATATGCTAGAGGTGTCCAATTGTTATGAAATTTTAAATTGGAGGTCCTTACATGGTAATTATACCATTGGTTAATTTTTTGGACAAAAATGAACATGAAATAGGTGAAATATAATATTTTTAAGTTAAGGGCATTTTGGTCATTTAATAATTAAAATGAATTAAAAACAAAATTAAAAGTCAATTTTTGTCCATCTTCCTATGGATAGGGTTTTGTTCAAGCTTTCCAAGCTCAATAGTAAGTCCGTTTTTTCCCTGTTTTTAATGATTTTTATGTTTTTGAAATCCTCGTAACAAGATCTATCTATTTCTACCATTTATTTGAGCTAGGGTTGATGTTTAAAAATTTAACCATGTGCTAAATGTGTGTATTTTGATGTTTAAGGGAGGAATATGAATGTTTTTTTGTGTGTTAAACGACTTTTACTAAGTAGTTTTCGGTGAAAATGCTAAAAAGGACTAATTTGTAAAAGTTATAAAATTTGTCATAAAAGTGTAATTTAATGGAAATTGTGGGCTGCTATAGTTATGAAAATGATTTGTCTAGGCATAAAGTACAAAAAAATTGAATAACTTTCATTTTACGGGCCTAGGGGCAAAAATGTAAATATGATAAAGTTTAGGGGCAAAAATATAATTTTTCCATAATATGATTTTTGGGTCACAATGAATAAAGTGACTAATTATTAAGCTAAATGTGATATTATAGATTAAGGAAAACGAGATTCGAACTTAGATCGGGGAAAAACAAGTATTTGACGGTTAAGTCCTTTTTTCACCATTTTTCATATCGAAGTAAGTTCGTGCGATAATAATAATGCAATGTTATACTTGAATGTTAATGCTTGATATTACATGAATTGTAAGTACATGTGTAAATAATTTGACAATATAGCATATTTTGAAAATAAATTATTAATGAGTCTATTTTCAAGATAAATAGACGGAACATCATCCGAATTCGTATTAAGATATAATTAATTTTTAGTAAAGAAAGGTGAAAGCTATCAAATAGCAGAAAAGGGGTAACTTTGAAGAATAAACTGTACTTATTGGCTAATCCTTAAATTCTAAAAATTTCATGGTAGAAATATATGAGTCTAGTTTCAAATTCTTTTAACGTATCTTAATTTAGAATTTTGTAGCTCAAGTTATAAATAATTGAGTGACCATGACTCGAGTGGACAGCTTGTCATGAATATAAGTAAAAAAATGCAAATATGATTGTATTACCTTGAGATCATGTTGTGAGAATTGGTAGAAGCATGTTAATAAAATGCTTATTATTTTCATAAGGACTTACTAAGCTTTAAATCTTACTCCCCTTCTTTTCCCATCTCTTATAGATTAATTTAGCTAGCTCGGGTTGGAGATCTCCAGAAATGCTATCACACTATCAAGCTATCATGTTGGGTATAAGTGAATGCAAACCCCTTTAAGTTTATGGCATGTATAGGGACTTGGTTATTTCATGTATGAGTCATTATGAATTGGTTAAATGTATTGGCTTGTGAAGGCTAAAGGGTGGATGTAATTTGTAGCCATGCAAATTGGCTATATTGGCTAATTGGTTGTAAGCCCATATAATTACGCATGTGCATATGGCAATGTTTTGTGATGTGATTTATATTTGCTTGATATATATATATATATATATATATATATATATATATAATGGATATGAATTTATTCATATGTTAATGCCTTTTGAGTGTGAATTTAGCATAAAGTTATTTAGTAAGGCATGATGTTATAATGCATGATAGATGATGGTGTGAAAATGATATGTTATTGCTTGATGGTAGTTTATTTATGCCATGAAATGTACTATTGTAGTTGTGTTTAAGTATGTGCAAATAAGGGTGACAAATGGCTTGGTAAATAGTCATTTTCTCGGCCACACGGGTAGAGACACGGCCGTGTGTCGCAGCAGTGTGGAGGACATGGCCTAGCACACGGGCGAGTGACTTGGCCGTGTGACCCTTATTTGTTGATGATGTCATAAACAAAGAGTTACACGGGCTAAGGACACGGGCGTGTCCCAAGCCACACAAGTATGTGACTCTCCAAACATGGAAAATTTCTTAAGTGTTGTAAAATTTTCAGAAGCTCTCGATTTAGTTCCGAATCACCTCCGGTGTATGTTTTGGGCCTCGTAGGCCCGTATAAGGGACAATGTACATGTGTTTGATTCATTTTAAATTGAATGAAATTTTATGGCCCGATTTTATGAAATTGTGTATGTTTAAGTCCGGTAAATCCTCGTATCCTATCCTGGCCTTGGGTACGGGTAAGGGGTGTTACACCACACGACCGTGTGCTAGGCCGTGTGAGCATATTAACTTCCATTTAATAAGCGAAGAGGTCACACGACCAAGTCACATGTTCGTGTGCTAGGCCGTGTGAATATTTTATGCATTCTGTTTCTCAATTTTTAAGATACAGAGACGCACAAACCACATGCCCATGTGCTAGGTCGTGTGTCACACACAGCTGAGACACACGCCTGTGTCTCTGCCCATGTGGACAAAAATACGTCATTTCTAAGGCCACTTTTCTCACCCAATTTGTCTTCCACCTACATTAACACTTTAGCACTTTCACCAACCAATACAAGGCATCTAACTTAAGAAAAAACCAAGGTTAATACATGTCATAACACCCCATATGCCTAAGTATTCAATCTTACCTAAATGACCATATAAACATATATGCATATTTTTCCAATCATGTTATTTCAAACCATTCATCAACATACCCATAAATTTTCTATTCATAACCATATCAACACAACAAACATGATAAGCCACACATATGTACATATCAAATATATCTAACTCAAGCCATTCCAATGGCTATTTACAACAAAATACTTTTAAGCCAACATTGGCCAAATTACCCTATACATGTCATTATAACCAAAAGTAATTTTGCCATTTATACCGAAACGAAACGAAGGATAGTGTGATGTTGCTCCGACCAGCTTCTAAATTACTATAAAACAAAGGAAATGAAACAGAGTAAGCATTTAATGCTTAGTAAGTTCGTATAACGGAGATTAACTTACCATTTATTTACATTTAAGGTAAGCATACAAAATACATCCAAAGAAATTTGGCTAATAGCCTAAACACATAACCTCATCAAACATGTTAGTCATGTATTTCACATGAATGCCAAGAACATGTATGAGCTCATCAAATATCAAATTTCCATGTGTTTCATGTATATATAGGTAATGATTCATATCAAAATCATATTTTCCCATGTCAGGATTTTACCCATTGAATCCTTTAAAATGTCGATGGATACACAGGTAGTACACACAAAGTGTGCAAAACTATAATTCATCAATTCATATTCAGGAATGCTCATACGAGCACATAAACGGGAAGCTTTGTCAAGCGATATAACAGGAATCTCATGTGAGCCATGTAACGGGAAGCTCATTCGAGCTGTATAACAGGAAGCTCATAAGAAACATAGTTGGGAAGTTCAAGCGAGCCAATATCAAGATGCTCTGTAGAGCCAATTAATCGAGAAGCTCATGAAAAAGCTTTTTAATCAGGAAGTCCGAAGAGCCATATATCGGGACACTGATAAGAGCTGCGGCATGTCCACAACACATGCAGGATCATAACCAATCGGGATGCTCCAAAGAGCTATTAACAGAAAGCTAGCAAGAACCATATAACGGGAAGCCCATGAGAGCTAATAACAAGATGCTCTTTTGAGCTATGGTGTGTCCGCAACACATGCAGGACAATAACCAATTCGGAAACCCTGTATCCATCGAATTTCATTTATTCAAATGAGACTTAATATTTGTCAGTCATTGTCAGATATGTGATTAATTTCAAATACATGACAATTATACATTTCATAAACATAATATTCGATTTAAACATATAAACATACAATTTAGTTACACGAACTTACCTCGACCATGTTTGTGTACACAAAGACTACTAATTCGTTACTTTCTCTTTTCCCTGATCTACCTCCGTATTAGATCTATTCGGATCTATACGAATGAATTTAACATCAATTTATATTCAATTCAATCCAATTAACATCTTTGGAAAAATTACTATTTTGCCCCTATACCTTTAATTAATTACAATTTCATTTATAGGCTTGGAAAATGAATTCATGCAATTTGATCTTTATTCCAAGCCTAGCCAATTTTCATATACCACAATAGAAGCCCATGTATTTCACAAAGTTCAAAATATTTCCATGGATTTTACATCTTTTTAGTTTTTTCCCTAAATCATAATTTCATCAAAATTCCCTCTATAAAAGTTGTTTATCTATCAACAACCTTTCATTTTCTACCATAAAACTTCATAATTCAACTATATTCACCCATGAAAAAGCCCTAATACTTTGATAAATTTAAAAATTAATCCCCGAGATAGCTAGATTAAGCTATTACGATCTCAAAAATATAAATTTACTAAAAATAGGACAAGAATACTCACCCGATTGAGCCAAGTAAGCTTGCTAACTTCAAGCTCTCTAAACTAGGGTTGCCATGTCTTTTATTTGGGAAAGATGATGTAAAATGATGATATTTTTCTTTATTTTATTATTTATTATCTTTTTATGTTTTACTTTCCAATTTTGTCATTTTCTTTATTTAATTTTCCAATGATGACTAATCATACTTATCTACTAACTCCTTTATTTACCATATAAGGACCTCCAATTTTGAATTCCATAGCTATTTGATCTCTTTAGCTACTAGAATTCTACTTTTTCATGTTATGCAATTTAGTCATTTTGTCAATTAAACATGTAATCGATAAAATTTTATTAACGAATTTTTTATACGATATTTCTATCATACGGTCGACCATAAAATAAAATTAAAATAAATTTTCTTCTGAACTCAAATTTTTGGTCCCAAAACCACTGTTCCAAATTCACTAAAAACGAGTTGTTCTTACTAGTAAAAAGGTTTGGATATTATTTTCTTATAGTTTTTCAGGTTCCTAGGTAGCTTCTTCAATACCATGTCGTTTCCAGATGACTTTTACTAAAGCTACCTTTTTATTTCTCAATTCTTTCGTCTCACATGCCAGAATTTTGATCGGTTCCTTACTGTATGTCATGTTAGGCTGAATCTCAACCTCCATCAAAGAGATGATATGTGAAGGATCTGACTGATATCGTTGTAACATAAATACATGAAAAACATTGTGAATTCTATCAAGTTTTGGCGGTAGAGCTAATCGGTATGCAACAGGTCCGATTCTTTCAATAATTTCATATGGCCCGATAAATCGTGGACTAAATTTTCCTTCACGGTCAAACCGAAGAACTTTCTTCCAAGGTGAAACTTTCAAGAATACCTTATCGCCAACTTGAAATTCTATTTATTTACATTTATAATCCACATAAGATTTCTGACAATCAAAAGCTGCTTTTAAACTATCTCTGATCACTTTCACTTTTTTTTTCAATTTTACGGATCAGATCAACTCCATGTATCTTTTTCTCACTAAGCTTAATCTAATATAGTGGAGTTCTACATTTATGACTATACAACGCTTCGTACGGTGCCATCTTTATACTTGACTGATAACTGTTATTGTATGCGAATTCGACTAATGGCAGATATTTTTCCCAATTGCCTTGAAATTCCAAAATATAACACCGAAGCATATCTTCTAGAATTTGTATTACACGTTCAGACTGGCTATCCATCTGAGGATGAAATGCGGTACTGAAATGAATTGCGTACCAAGAGCCTCTTGTAACTTGTTCCAGAATCGAGATGTGAAATGCAGATTTTATCTGAAATAATGGAGATTGGCACTACATGTAGTCTGACAATTTCTGAAACATATAACTCAGCCAATCTGTCCGGGGAAAAATCTGTCTGTACCTGAATAAAGTGGCTAGACTTTGTTAAATGATCGATGATTACCCAAATGACATCTTTCTTTTCCGGAGATAGGGGTAATTTCGATACAAAATCCATCGTAATTCTATCCCATTTCCATTCTGGTATTGTGACTGGCTGTAACAATCCTGAAGGTACCTAATGTTCCGATTCAACTTGTTGACATATCAAACATCTAGATACGAATTCAGAAATATCACATTTCATTCTTGGCCACCAATACATCTGTTTCAAGTTATTATACATTTTATTACTCGGATGAATAAACATGTTACCACTATGAGCTTCATGGAAAATTTTCTGTACAGGCTCCAAATTCTTCGGCACATAGATTTTGCCTTGAAAAACAAACAATCATCAGGTCCAATCTAAAATTCAGAATCGGAAGTCAAATCACATTGTACTCGTTTAGCCTGTAACTCATCATCATTTTTCTAGGCTTAGAAATCTACTGTAGAAATGTCGGTCTAGCTTTTAACTCAGCTAAATTTGAGCGATCATTAGACAATTTCAAACACCATTTCTCAGGTATCAAGCACATTCAAACCCAACCATTATTTCAAACACCATTTCTCAGATATCAAACCCAACCATTTCCAACTATTCAGAACACATTCAAACATGTCAAAAACATACCAAAACATTCAACCTAAGTGCTTAACCAATGTACTCTCATTGGTACTACAATTCAAACATTTAAAATCCAAATCACATACATCTATTCCTAAAACACCAAACATGTATCTATCAAGCATTTCATAACCTTAAACCATAATCAAAACCAAACTTGCAAAGACATGAATCTTACCACTTATATGCATATGATCAAAACATACCAAAAGTGCCAAATAAACAAACCCACAACATTACTTTACAAAGCATGAAACAACATGTCTAATAACAAGTAAATTCAAACTCCTAGTACATGGCATTTATAACCCAACTTCAAAATGATCAAAACTTCTACTGATTTGGGAATGGATAGTGTGTATGCTTCAACTTAAACTTCCAACCAATCATGATTTTTGATGATCTACAAGGAAAGAAACAATAGAAGCAAGCAAATAAATGCTTAGTAAGCTTGTATATAACGAAAACTTAAACTTACCGAATTTAATCATTTGTACATTTCATGCATAAATTCATTAACAAGCTTATGAATTCATTCATTTTCTATACACAAAACAAATCTCACAACTTAGTGAGTTCACATATATATATGAAACTTGAGCATACTATAGCAAAACGTTCAAATAACATATTTACCAATCAATTCATCCAACTCATATTCAAATGGTAAATCGATTCCATTTTATTGTACCCTATCCAATTTCTCCTTTCAATGATTGATTCTATGAAGCTAATGAATCTATTCTTTTCATTTTACATATATAAAAACTGAAAACTATCATATCATATAATGTTAATATATAACAATTACAATTCAATCACCCCACTCAATTTATAATATGTGACACATTCCATTCAAAGCTTGATATCATATAGTCATTTCATAATTATTCCTTACATAAATTAGTTTTCATATAGCCATTTCAAGTATCGACCTTATCACAACATGATTCAACAATTTCCAAATCAGTAAACATTTAAACATTCAAATATTTAGAATTCGTAAGTCACTTACTTCAATGAAATAGTTTCGTATCACATAATCTTTATTCATCCAATGGATCTTTGTAAAAGTACTCATTACATAATTCCAGAAATAGATAACTCTAGTAAGAGCTAATCAGATACAGAATAAATATGTCAAGTTACTCGTCCGGGCTGAACTAGTGACAGCACAAAAAAATAGCTTGACCAGGGCTATGTATACATATAAGGTTACCAGTCCAGGCCAAACCTTTAAAACAACAATGGATTACTAGTCCAAGCTAAATCCAAGTCACATGTATACCCGAGTCCACAACACATGGTGGAGCTCGATCCAGAATAGTAATTTAGACAGAAATTTCATGTATGAAACTTTTACTTGATCCATCAAAATTATTTCAGAGATTTAATATTTTTCACATAAATCAATTTCATTTAATCAGTGTTAAATATATATAAGTGTACATCATTAACAACATTTTTCACTAATTCGATAATTTAGCTTTTCTACAATCCAAGTCCAATTGTTTCGTTTCTTGTTCAATTAATATTTTTCATTCAATTAATCCATTCAAATATCTAAAATAACTAAACTTAAGCTTATAGGTCATTTTAATATAAATATAAAAATTACCCTTAAACTTTAAATTTTTACAATTTAGTCCTTAAACCCAAAATTTACAAATTAACCACATTTAATCAAAACCCATGCAAGTCAAATTCTATATAATCCATCTTCAGCCCACATTTATTACAATTTCAAAATAATTCCAAGAAGTTTTACTATTTTAACAATTTAATCCTTTAACAATAAAATTATTAAAATGATTTTACAAAATAGTCTTATTTAACAACTAAGCTTAATAATCTACCATTAGAACTAAAAACACTTCAAAATCATCAATAGAATAGTTGAAAACATTTAACAATTTTGAAAACAAAGGTACCAATTAGCTGGACCTAGTTGCAACGATCTTAAAAACATAAAATTTACGAGAAATGGGTGAAAATGGTTTACCATGCATGAATATACTCAAGGTCAAAGCTATGAATCTTGAAAACATGGTGTTCAATTTCCAAACATGAAAAATGAAGAAGATGACAATTGCTTTTCCACTCCCATTTTTTCATTTGTTTATTCTATTACATAATTATCGAAATGTCATTAATCATTCATATTTTAACTAAAAACACATATACCTATCGTCCAATATCTTGAATATGGTTAAATTACCATATAAGGCCATTCAATTACATTTTTATACTCAATTTTCCCTTTTAAACTAAAATCAATTGGCTTTTATGATTTTTACGATTTAGTCCTTTTTACTTAATTGACTATCTAAATGTCAAAATTTCTAGACCCAATTTCAAAGAACTTATGTAATCACTCATAAATATTTAATAAAAATATTTACGAGCTTATTTTATAGAAACGAGGTCCCAAACCTTATTTTCCAAAACCACTTGACTTTAGAGGCGAACCACTTGAACTTAACCATTCGTTCGAATAACATAAATTTTCAAATTAAAATTTATTATCACACTATATTTAACTCGTAAATATTAAATAATAATATTTAAAAACTTACTCATTGGATTTGTGGCCCCGAAACTGCCGTTTCCGACACCACTGAAAAATGGGCTGTTACAATCCACTAGGATCAATGATTAAACATTTATTGTCCTTGAATACCGTATAATATCTCTTCTCAAGCAACTGACATACACTTAGCAAATTTTGATCTATGTCAAGAACTAAAAGAAAATTTGTAACAAGTTTAGTACCTGATGGAGTTTTAATCAAAACATCTCCTTTTTTCCTACTATTTTGATGTACTGGTCATTTCCAACTTTCACCTTGGAGTTGTAACTCTTGTCAATGTTCTTGAAGATGCTTACATCTATAATCATGTGACTTGTGTAACCACTATCAACAAGTTAGATCTTTCTATCTTTGCTGAAGGGTTTACATGGGGTAGCGAATTGGTTTTCGCATCTGGAAGGTTCACATAGGGCAACGAACGGTCTTCGCATCTGGTAGTGAGCTTGACTTCACAGGAGGTAGTGTACATCAATTCTTCTTGATTTGATTTTATTTTCTATGCCTGAGCATTTTGTTATTGTGTTTGCCCCTTATTCTTGCACAATCTTTCTTCATAGACAAATTGTTTGCAATTTTTGCATTTAGCATTAGGCTTGAACCAAAAAACTCTCTTACCACTCATCTTTTTGCATTGCGAGCATGATGGATATGTTTTTTATTTTCAATGTCTCTTTTTGACTTTTATTTCTTATATGTCTAGCTCTTCTTTCCTTTATTACTTGAGGAGCTCAAGCCTTCTCTATTTTTGATTTGAAAGGCTCCCTCAACGTGCCCCTCTTCTCTGCTGGCCCTTCTTTGTTCTTAAGCATACAGAGCATTGATCAATTCTGAAAGTGAGATGGTTGGAAAATCCCTTGAATCTTCCAATAAGGATATCTTTGACTACTTGACTATCAATAAACTGGTCTCCTAACAGTCTTATCTTGTTCACCACTGCCATGATTCTATCTGAATATTGCTTTAAAGTTTCAACTTACTTCATCTTGTGGTTTTCACATTCTTGTCTAAGATTTATCAACTGCTGTTGCGTTGTCTTTTGTGAACCTTAGAACTCCTCCTTGATCTTATCCCAAGCTTGTTTAGAGTGTCACAAGCCATAATTCTTGTAAAGATTATGTCTGAAACATCGTTTTGCAAGTAATACATTGCCTTATGTTTTTTTTGTTTGCACATTTCTCATCGTGTTGTGTCATTTGAGCATGTGTTGGATTTGCTCGTAGGGTGGTGGTTCTGTTTCAGCATTTATGACCTCTCAAAGATCAAAGGCTTGAACATAACTCTTCATTTTTACTACCCAAATGTGGTAGTTTTCTTTTGAAAAAACAAGAGGTGGAGGTGGTGAAAAACTTGCTGAAGACATTTTCATAGAAACAAAGATTGTGTTTTTTAAACAAAACAAAGGCCCTCAAATATAACTGGCTCTAGCTACCAATTTTTGGTTATTTTATTAAGAATGGATTGAGACAGAAAGGAAAAAAACAGATCAAAATGAAGTAATCAAGTTATGATCTTTAATTTCATTACTACACACCAAGTTTACATGTACAATAATGCTTAAATAAGCTTAAAATAATATTAAATAATTACAACTTGGCAAGTCTTGGAACTTGTATAGTACAACTTGCCTCTTTATTAGCTAATTTTAGTCTAATTAGCAACAAAAACATCTTTTCAAAATTTTATCGTTTCACAGCAGGTTGACAACTTGCAAAGTAAGGGCTTGCCTAATAGAGCTCACACCTTTAGTGACTTTGCAACTTTGGTGAGCTCACAACTTTGATGAGCTTACAGATTTGTTGAGCTCATATTTTTTGTGAGATTATAGCTTTGTTGAGCTCGCACATCTAATGAGCTGGCATTTTTTTAGTGAGCTTGCATCTTTGGGTGAGCTCAAAGATGTGTGATCTGTGCTCACCATAGCATGGATGGCCATTTCGCAACATTTAAGAATAAAGACATATTGTAATGTTACATTTTTTTGTACATCCTTTGAAATCATTGATAGTCAGCACTAGATTTGAAATTCTTTTTTCAAAAATTGTTACTTTCTTCTATCAAAAAGGAATTAAGGAAGTGCCTAAAGGTAACAATTTTACCAAAGCCATCATCTTTGTAAGCTTGTAATATATTGAACACAATACTAACCCAAATTCAATTGCAAATTGATTGCTTAACAATCACTTGAGTTTCTAATCTAAATTCATCATATTGGCATTTAATATCACTAAACATTTCTCCTATATTTGTTTCCTCATCTTATGCTTATTTGATCTTCCCTTATATTTCCTATGTCTTCTTTTATTCGATGGTCCCTCACTTTCAAACTTTTCATTTGTTTTCTTTGAAGCCTTTTAATTCTTGGCCATACTCAGCGTCACCATTTTATTGGCTTTAATTTGAAGTTCTCAACTAAAATCAAAGTTAAAATAGATCGAGAAACATAAAGAAAGACTACGGGGAAAGGTTGAAGAAGTATGAGTTTTCATGTTTTACAAATATGCAATATTGTGAGGGAATTCGAGCATTATGCAAAATCATTTGGTGTTTTTTGTTGAACCAAATTATTGATAATTGCTTTCAAAATTAAGTGCTTTAATGGAAGTGATTGGTTATAGTGAGCATTTTGATTAATGTGTCGATGAACACACAAAAACATGGTAAAAAATTGACATGGAGGATTGCTTATGTAATTTGGCTTCCTTATTTCTATGGAGCCTAGCACAGTGAGTAAAGTCACTATCTTTTTCACCAATACAACAAGTGAATCATGTCATAACACACCCTAGTATAATGACATCACTGCTGTACTTAAAGACTAGATCACTCACCTCTGAAATTTCTCCCCAAGATTTTAGGCTATAAACTCAAGTTGTTTACTTTTAAATGCAGTCACTAAATACATTCCTCTATGAACAATAAAGTGCTTTCTATGCTTAGTACAAGACTTATACAAGTATCACAATATGTAGAAGTTTTCGAGACTTGCTAACATATTAGAGATTAATTACAATCCAACCCCTTGGCTATAAAATAACAAAGTACAATATACTAATAAAGACCAATGTAAGCAAACGGTTGGAGATTCATTCTTCAATGGCATCTTCAATGTGATTCTAATCTATTTTCCACAGTCCAAGGGATTCAATTGATCCGATCTAATCAAACCTTCAAGGAAAGTTAATTTAAATGAATTGGTCTTCAAAGTCGGGCCTGCATAGATCCAGAATAATATTATAAGTTTTTTAGGATTATTACAAAACCTTCAAAAATATTTTAAAAAATAACTCCCATTAGTAAACCAGTAGCATCAGCACCATGGCTCCTAAATTCTATACTCCCCTTTTTTGTTCAAAACAAATGCCAAATCTTTAATACCTAGAGTGAGTAAGCAACTCCTTATGTAAGGCAATCTCTTGGTCCCTTATTTGTTGGATGACTCTAATCTCTTACTAGAGCTTGACAATGAATCAATTATGAGAGTCAATAAAAGAAAGGTGATCAACCATTCTTCTATTGAAACCCAACAATATTACTTAAATTGCTTGTGGAAGTGGGAACTTCAGTTGCCACTTCAAGAAAAAAGTAGAAAAAATAGTCCAATGTAGAAAATAAATTAAATAAAAATAGAAAAAATAGGCAAATTGCATGTGAATTTCTTTTCAAAATCATTTACTTTGATTTTTCATACATATTAACTTTTTTCAAGAAAGTATTGGAAAATTATTGGCATATAAAACAATACTAACCTGAATATTGTAATAGAAATAGGTTGTTGAAGAAGTTTTTTAAGCCCAGGTAGCATCTAAGGTTTTAATCAACTTCTTTGTATTTGAAATTAACTCTAAATAAATAAGAGTGGCATATAATGAAAATTTTAGTTCTTAACAATTGTTACACAACATTCACCTCAATAAACAAATAAATTATTTTTATTTTTCCTAAAAAGATGTCACAATATCTAGATAGAAAAATTAACCATGAGTCTTAAAACTTAATTTAAAATCATTTATAAAAATCAATTTTATGAATATACTGGAAAAAAAAGTTCAATTTGTAGAGGAAACTTTACATGAAACAACCCTTTCATCTATATGACAAGTTG